>NW_003852433.1:146237-151430 GCF_000181295.1 Otolemur garnettii | reverse complement strand
CTCCTGCCTCCGCCTCCCAAGCAGCTGGGACTACAGGCGCCCACGACAACGCCTGGCTATTTTTTGGTTGCAGCCGTCATTGTTGTTTGGCGGGTCCGGGCTGGGGATCGTAAGGGCTGTTGATTTTGTCTCTTGTGGAATGTGGTTCCTTTCTCTTTGCTGATAGCTGTGTCTCCCTTTTCTAGTATATTTATCTTTAATTAGGTACTCTATCCAGCAGTTGCTTCCATTTTTATTATTACAAATGTGTTATTTTTTCACAAAATATTGAATAATAATGGCAATAACAAAGATTATGGGGTGGGGTCTCAACAGGAGTTGGAAGTACTGGCTTCATTTGTGAATCTTGTTTCCCAGTAGCCAGTCTTATCAGTGAGCTGGGGTTGTTGTCTTCAGTGAAACCTAAAACCCTATTCCCCTTCCATCATTTTGTGTATATTTATTCAATCTTTTGTTTCAATAATGTGCAGTAAAGGATAAACTTTTGGCACTAAGGTCAGCTATGTGAGTGGTCAATTGTGTATATGTGAATGAGCCTCAATTATAATAAAAACTCTGGACACTAAAGCTCCAGTGAGCTTGCCTGACTGGCAGTACTCAGCTGGGGAAGGGGGTAGTTAGTGCTGTTCATGACTCCATAGAGGGAGGACAACTGGAGTGCTCTTCTGTTATGGCTGATTGGAATCTGTATTCTTTCACTGCAGTAAACTGAAACTGAGAGTGCAATAGCTTTTAGTGAGCCTTGTAAGTCCTTCTAGCAAAATATCAAAACTGAGGGTAGTCTTGGGGACTCCCAAACTCTGTAAATAGCAAGAAGTTGAGCTTCAGATAACCCATAAAACCCAAGACATCAGGGTGGGGGCGAGCCATCCTATAAGATACATAAAGTCTTTGACTAGATCAAAGTGGGAGGAATACCACAGAGGCAGTGCCATTTTATTTGCATCATATCAGGGGTACACATATGACTTGTCACTGTTGATACTGACCTTGACCACCTGTCCTGAGGTGGTGTTTGTCAGGATTCACCACTGTAAAATTTCTCTCTCTCTCTCTTTTTTTTACTCCTTCATACTGTAGTCTTTATAAGGAAGTCATAACATGCAGCCTATACTTTCTGGGTAGGGACTTATGCTCCACCTAATTGAGGGCTGAGCATCTATGTACATTATTTGGAATTCTTCTGTGTGGGAGACTTGTTTCTTCTGATTTGTTAATCATTCACTCAATTATTTACATTGGTTTGGACTCAAGGACATTTGTTTTGTATTTGGAGTTGTAATCAAATATCAGTTTGTTTATTTTGTGGCTCAGATTGTTCCAGCCTTGACTGTGCTCTTTCAGCTGGCACCAGTGTCCCTTTGATGTGCCATCCATGTGGGTATTCTCTCCACCCACCCTCTCTCTTCTTAGCACTTCCTGACTTTCTGATGCTATATATAATGCTCTGGGTTTGTCTTGTATATTTCCTTCACTTGTCACAGAATCAACTATTTCTCTGAGGAGCTCTGGTTTCTTATTTTGGAGAATGATGTTGGAAACTAAGTTCTAGGTGCTAAGTGTGGTTGCTGCTGCTGGGTGCTGGGTGTCTACTTACTCAATTCACATTGATGAAAAGAGATTCAATAGTAAAAAAAAAAAAAGGGCAGGCCAAACAGCAACTTTCCCTCCAGCACCATATTCACTACATCTAGATGCACACGCAGTTTCCAATTTAGATGTCTTTTGTTTCTTTTTGTTGCATAATTGCTCTTTCTAGAACTTCCAGTGCAATGTTGAATTGATCTGGTGAAAGTGAGCCTGTTAGGGAGAAAGTTTTCAGTCTGTTACCATTGAGTATAGTGTTAGATGTGGGTTTTTCATAAATGTCCTCTATCAGATTGAGAAAGTTCTCTTCTATTCCTAGTTTGTTGGAGGTTTTTATCATGAAACAGTGTTAAGTTTAGTCGATTCCTTCTTATATCAATCTGATCATTATTTTTCTTTTTCTTTTCTCCGTTCATTCTCTTGATGTGATGTATCACACTGATTGAATTTGATGGTTTGAAACCCCTTTCCTTCCCATAATAAATC
Source organism: Otolemur garnettii (assembly GCF_000181295.1). Lineage (NCBI taxonomy): Eukaryota > Metazoa > Chordata > Mammalia > Primates > Galagidae > Otolemur > Otolemur garnettii. The sequence continues at coordinate 149,357 of NW_003852433.1, read as the reverse complement.
ACACTTGGTCATGCTGTATAATCTTTTTATTATATTTTTGGTATTGCTTTGCTAGTATTTTCTTGAAGAGTGCTTGCGTCTATATTCTTAGTTAATATTGGTCTTTGGTTTTCTTGTGATGTCTTTGTCTGGTTTTGGTGTCAGGATAATGCTGGACTGAGAATGCTAGAATGAGTTAGGAAGTGTTCCTTCTTCTATTTATTGGAAGAGTTGAGAAGGATTGGTGCTAATTCTTTTTTTAATTGTTTGGCATAATTTACCAATAATGTACTTTTTTTTTTGTTCTTGTTGTTGCTGAGCTTTATAATTAATACAACATCTTTATTTGGCACACCCACTATTCTTATTTAATATTTCTTCTTGAGTCAGTTTTAGGGTTTTTTTTTGCAATGTGTCCACTTCATATAGGTTATCTAATTTGTTGGGGGAAAATTATTCATAGTATTTTCTTACAATTTTTTAAAAAAAATGTCTGAAAGATTGCTAATTAATATTACCATCTTCATTTCTGATTTTAGTAATTTGAATCTTCTTTTTTCTTATTTGTCTAGCTAAATGTTTGTCAGATTTGTTGATATTTTCAGAGGATCAACATTTGGTTTTGTTGTTTCCTTTATTGTTTTTCAATTTTTTCAATTTTATTTGTTTTAACTCTAATTTTTATTACTTCCTTTCTTTGAGAGTTAAGATTGGTTTGTTCTACCTTTTTTGGTTTCTTAAGTTCTCATGTAAAGTTATTGATTTCAGATTCTTCTCTTGTAAAGTGGACATTTACAACTATAAATTTCCCTCCAGCACCATATTCACTGCATACTTTAAGTTTTGGTAAGTTATGTTTTTTCTTTTATTCCTCTCAAAATATTTTCTGATTTTTCCTATGACTTATTCTTAGATCTATTGGTTGTTTAAGGGAGTTTTGTTTAATTTCCATATGCTTGAATTTTTCAGTTTTCTCTCTGTTCTTAATTTCTAGTTTCTTTTCATTTTGGTCACAGATGATAGTTTCTGTGATTTCAATCTTAAAATTTACTGAGACTTGCTATGTTGCCTAACAAATGGTCTCTTCTGGAGAATAATTCATGTGCCATTGAAAAGAATTTATATTTTGCTGTTCTTGCGTGGCTGGTTCTTTATGTGTCTCTTAGGTGTAGTTGGTTGATAGTATTGTTCCATTTCTCTATGTTTTTGCTGATACCCTTTCTGGCTATTATATGTATTATGGGAAATGTGGTACTGAATTCTTCAGTTATAACTATCTAATTGTTCCTGTCTTCAATTCTGTCAAGTTTTCACTTATTTTGAAACTCTGTTGTTGGATGTTTATGACTGTTACCTTTTCTTGATAAATTCACCCTTTTATTGATATATAATGTCCTTCTTTGACTCTTGGAACAATTTTTGACTTTAAATTACTACAGCCACCTTGTTTCTCTTTGGTTGCTGTTTGTGTGCAGTATCTTTTCTATCCTTTCACTTTCAACCTATTTGTGTATTTGGATCTAAACTGAGTCCACTGGAGACAGCATATAGTTGGATCATATTTTGTTATTCATTCTCCAAATATCTTACTTTTTAATTTTTTATTTAAAATCAATATGAAGGTATAAATTTTTGGGTTACATTGTTCTCACTTCCAAGGTAAAGTTCAGGTTGTAGAAGAGCCCCTCACCTAGAGGGACTGTGTTGAACACTCTCACCTTGTGCACATTAGGTGAGTTCTCACCAAATGCCTTCTCTCCTCCCACTAATCGCCCTCCCTCCTCCCCCTAACCCTCCTCTGCTAGACTATATTTGTGTTCTATTATTCATATTAGAATGTAAGTGTTTATATATTGGTTTCATATTAGTATTGAGTACATTGGATATTTTTTCTATTCTTGAGATACTTTACTAAGAAGAATGTGCTTCAACTCCATCCAGGTAAACATAAAAGATGTAAAGTCTCCATCTTTTTATGGCTGAATAGTATTCCGTGGTATACATATACCACTTTTTTTTAAACCATTTGGGGGTTGATGGGCATTTGAGTTGCTTCTACAACTTAGCAATTTTGAGTTGAACTGCAGTAAACATTCTGGTGCAAATGTTTTTGTGGTAAAATGCAAATCTCTACTGTTTAATTGGGAAGTGTATTCCACTTGCACTTACAGTTATCACCGATAAGGAAGAATTTAACTTCTGATCTTTTCATATTTGTTTCCTTTTTTCATATCCTGCTCAATATTTCTGTTCCCTGTGCTGTTATGCAGTTCCACATGACTGGCTTAAACTTGCAGGTGAAGCAGCAAAAGAAAAATAATGGGAACTTACCCCTACATTCTTTGAGCAATAGAAGTCTCTTTCCTTTTCCTTTGTCCAGTGAGCCAAGCAATTTCTCAGGACTTTAGGTTCCTTTGCTATTGCTGAGGCTGCAGAACAGCTTTGTAACTGGGGAGAGAAAAACTAAACAAATGGGAGACAACCCCCTCAGTTTTCAACATGCAGAAGGCCCAATTCACACTAGCCTGGCTAGAAATGTTGGTGGTTAATACCAGAACTTTCATTTCCAGCACCTGCTGGACAGTTCTATGCCTCCACTTGCCCATGGGTAAACCAGGAGCAAGAGAAGAAAAATTAACCCACTATAATCACCTCACTACAGGTTGTTATTCAGGATTTGATTTATGTCTGCATCTGGCTGTTATTAGTTACTCTTCAGAGTATGTAGGTACTTGTTTTTGTCCACTGTTCCAACTTTTAGTTACAATTAATCTTTGAAGGAGAAAGAAAGAGGCTGTATGAGAGTAATCCTGCCTTGGACCAATCAGAAGTCTATAGTCACTTTTAAAATAAATGTGCTTATAAATACACATGAAATAAAATTTTTTATAGTTATTTGACAATATTTTTAATATCACCGTGGTATATTAAAATGTTAATAGTACTTATTTATTTATTAATAGTAATATTATTTTCAATTTTTCCACATTTCCATGAATTCAAATCTAAGAGTATTACTGTATAATTTAAAAAAATAATTACATAATTTTTTTTTTTTTTTTTTTTTTTTTGAGACAGAGCCTCTAGCTGTCCCCCTGGGTAGAGTGCCGTGGCATAGCTCACAGCAACCTCAACTCCTGG
>NW_003852433.1:133681-146166 GCF_000181295.1 Otolemur garnettii | reverse complement strand
CGTCATTGTTGTTTGGCGGGTCCGGGCTGGGGATTTGAACCCGCCACCTTAGGTGTACGTGGCTGGCGCCTTAGCCGGTTGAGCTATAGGTGCCGAGCCATAATTTTTTATCATGGAAGTGATCCTATTTCCTACACAACCTTAATTTAGGAATTGGATATCTTGACCTGAGGAAACAGAGTAGTAGAAAAAGAGAATATGGGTATTAGATGGTGGTGCTATTAAGTACAACAAGAGATGACTTTGTACAAATTACTACCATTCCAAGAAGACTTTCCAGGCCACAAGGAAATCAAAAGGAATCAGCTCATTCAACTTCCAAAACATACAGTGCTTTCCACATTCTTTCATGAAACCAGGAAAACTAGATTTAATTGAGAAAAACTACTGTTAAACAAGGTCAAGAAAGGCAGGAAGAAAAGAACTGCTCAATTATGTGCTCTGTGGGTAAGATCAACCCTTTCTCATAAAGACTGAAACTTAATGAAGGTGTGTCCTCATTGCTAGTACTTGTTTACTGACATTTGGTGAAATAAAAGTCATTAACTTATTAATTTATTATTTATAAATATTTGGTTCTATGCATTTTCCATTCTGCCGAAAATAGTTGTTGATATTTATTCTAAGGGTGTTTCTAATTCTAGTCATGTAGATTACTGAGTGAAGAAGAGGAAAGGGAAAAGAAATTTTTTTTTTTTTTTATCACTGACAGACTTCATTGGAAGCACATACTGATATCTCCGATGAAAGTGGGGTTGAAGATTTCAAGGTATTGCACATTTTCTATTGGGACATGGCACACCTGAAAAACAGAATTCATCATATATATCCTTCATATTTTCAGGATAATCTACCCCTAAATAGCGCTTCTCCATTTCTTACCATATTCATTGTTCATGACGAACCAGTTTCAAAGAGAAGGAGAGACAGACGCTCAGAGAGATGAAGTAACCCATCCCTCAGAGCTCCCTAGTCCCACAGGGGCAGAGAGGGGATTTGAGCCCCTGACACCCCAAGTGCTCACCTTTACCAACTCCAGCATCCTTATTTCTTGGTTTAGAATCAGATCATCATGGACACACAGATCCCTCAAGAACTGCTCAATTCTCTGCCTGGTGGCCTTCATTTCATCCTTCCAGTCCCTCTGGGGCTGAAGATTGTGCCTCACGAAAGTGGCTAGCCTGTCCCCAGAGGTGTCATACAGAACCTGGGAGGCGCTAGCTCTAACGGGACCTGGATAAAATCCTCTGCTTCTGCCCAGCCTAGTAAGAGGCTCCTTCCAGCCTTTCTCCAGCAGGCTATAGGACTGCAGAGGAGGAAGGGAACAGTGTAGAGTAGAGAGGGACTCATCCTCCTCTCCTTGGTGTGCAGAGAGGGCCGGGGGTGGGGGGCGGGGGGCGGGGGGCAGGGGCTCCAGGGAGCCCATTGGTCTTCACTTCATTGACTGCCTTAATCTCAGTAGCCAGCCCTCCTATTAAAATTGTCTTGCTTATGTGAGGTTTGGAAACTGAGACTGAGTTTTCTGAGCTGGAATTTCCCCTTTCCAGGCAGTACCAGTTTAAGACTGCCAGGAAAAATGGCTGGGAGATGGGGGCAGTGCACCGCCTCCTACGGGCCTCCCCAAAGGCCATCAGCTTGAGAGTTTTCCAGAGTGTCCTTCCATATAGAGAGGAGATCCTGACTCCCAACAGGAATGGGATCATATCTGTCCCTGGGGTGAGGGGGTGCTGACTGCTTGGGGTGAGGGGTTGAGGGGGGGTGTTGGGCTGAGGCTGATGGGTCCTGGAATTCACCTAGCTCTTTATTTTCTAGTAACAAAGGCAAATTTCATAGCTTATTTTGTTCCTTATTCAATAAGCAGCTCATGTTTATGGTAGATTAATTTAGAAAATGCAGATCTACAAAATAAAGTAAAAACCAACCCATCAAAAAAGTCCCTTTGCCAAGGGACCCACATCATTTACATTTTGGGGCACCTCTCTCACCCCCTATTTCTATGTGAGCTCCTTTCCATTATCCCATAGGAAAGAGGGAGTCCTTAAAATTTCTTGGAATGGACGAGATTTCTCAACAACTTAATCTTGAAACACAAAAGATAGTTTGGGGAAGACACATGGGCCTTAAAATTTCTCAATTAATGAGAATATTAGCAGCCCAGAGAGATGACTGTAAAATCAGGAGAACAAATGGTAAAGACATGGAACTCAGATTTAACACTTGATTCCTTGGAAGATGATCTTACACTTGCATGTATAGATGTTATCTTACACAAATGACTTACAGTTATTTTTTTTTAAAAGGAATCTCACAGGTGGTGCCTGTGGCTCAAAAGGGCAGGGCACCAGCCCCATATGCTGGAGGTGGTGGGTTCAAACTCAGCCCTGGCCAAAAAACTGCAACCCCCCCCCCGCCCCAAAACCCCAGGAATCTCACATTGATTTTGCAAGATAGGGTCTTGCTAAGCTGCCCAGGTTTCAAATTCCTGGACTCAAGCAAGCCTTCTGCCTTAGCCTCCTACATAGCTGAGATTATAGGGAAATTTTAACTTTAAGATGGACATAAAATCAACATCTACAGGATTAATTTAAAAAAGTCCTTATGTCTCCTAAGTCCCTTGCTGTGATTTGTCAAGAATTTCCTGACTCAAAAAGGCCTTAGAAGACCAGATACTGAACCTGAAAAAATTGGAATAGAATATACAAAACTCACTCTGGAGATAAAACACTGATATTGAAGAATTCCATGAAGAATTTGAGTTAAAAAATTGTTTTATAAACATAAACATGGAAAATAGCAATACTTACATATTATTCATAAAGTATATAGTTGTACCTAAACTAATAAATTTGATATTGTAAGTACACATCTGATTTCTCTAAAAGTTTATATCATCAGGACAAACCACAAATTTTTATTCTCTCACTAGGAGATATTTTTTATCATTGCATTGAAAAATTGACTTAGAATTGGGTTCAGCTTATATTTGAGCCTTTCTGGTATATAGATTCATGTTTTTAAAAATATCTGAAACATCTTATACATATCCTTTAATAACCTACTTCTTTTAACTTAATGTATCTTACATATACACATATATACATATGTAATATGTTTGTATCCACCCACAGCCTCAAAGGAATTTCTATCAATATGTAAATGTTCTTCTCAGAAAAAAAGGCTCTTTGCTTCTCTCTTGATGGTGCAGATAGTCATAATGGGTCCTGTTTCTTGAGTGCTCACTGTGGGCTGTCTCCTGTGCTTCACACTTTCATGACTTCTTCTCCCACCTACCCCTCATATGTCCATGAGGGGTTTTATTGCTATCTCAACTGCTGACAAGGATAGGGCAGAAAACTGGTTACTTTGTGAAACCAGCCCAGGACCTGGTGTTGGAGGAACATGGGGCCCCCTGCTCACGTGTTGTCCATAGCTGTGGGGACACCTGGCTATGAAGAATGAGGACACCTGACTATGCCTGAGACTGGGGACTGGAGACTGCAGAGATGGTGCCTTTAACATAAGGTAACCAGACATCCCGCTTTTTAACAATTTGTCCCATGGCATTTTAAAAAAGTCTCAATTTTTGGAAAGAATGCATGACAAGCTAGGGAACGGCAGGACAATGGGAAGGGAATATATGGTTTTCAGCTGCTGAAAAGGTTAATGTAACTCCATTTGGGAGTGAAGAGGTTAATGTAACTTCATTTGGAAATGAAAAGGCTAATGTAAACTCCCTACTCCCCTCCTAGGCAAGATTGTCCAGGTGGACCTGCACCCTACTCCTTTGAGCCATAGGCTCTGCCCTATACATAATTTTTTTAATGTATTATATTTATATATTGTACTTATGTTTAAATTAAAAAAATATATATTACAATACTATTTTTGCATTCTATGAAAATTTTTGTTGCTCCATATAGACCACATTTTTAATTAAGGACCCCACCCCACCCATCAAGGGTAATGGTGTCCCACTTTACCAATGTTAAAATCTGGTCACCTTACTTTAGCAGGACACAGATGGAGCAGAATATGAGAAATACAGTCCCTGAATCCCAGGACCCAGAGACCCAGCATGCAGGGAGGCCTGGGAGAGAGATAGAGGTGCCCCTCAGTTAGTTAGCACACTTGTGTGTTAGCTTAGTGTCCTCGTTACTGCTAAGGGACTTTGTCTGTCCCCTGTCAGGAACCAGCCTAGCAAATTTATTAGGAAAACCCGGAGTAGACAGCACGGAATGGAAAAGAGAGACAGAAAATAGCGGAATCAGGAGGATCCTCAATTGGAAAGGCAACCTCTGCTTTATTGCACAACATTTATGTACAGTAGCTTGACACTATGATTTTGTCATAATTGCATAACTTGATTAAAAATAGCCTAAGAGCAGAATAGCATTCTCAGCAGTCTGTGCTGACCAAAAGGGCATGTCTTCATTCTAATCTGCTTCAGGAACCAGCCATAACAGGAAACTTTTGGGGCCAGGTTATGTTCAGTCCTTGACTCAGGTGCAGTTCCTCAAACCTGGGGGTCCATGCCTCCCAGGAGGTTGGCTCCCAATAGCTCCCCCTCTTTTTCTTTCTAAGCACATGTGGTGAAGATTGGCCTTTATTTCTTGGACTACTGTGAAGGCTCTCTGGAGGGCTGAAGGAAATACACACAACAAAATCAAAACCATTATTCTCCAATTCAATAAGAGCATATATCACATAAATGAAAGATGTTGATGGCATAAAGTTAGTAAGAAACTGCTTTATAGCTGTGGCCACCTCTGTGGTGACAACTGTAAATGGGCTTTTTGAATGAACTGCAGAGCAGCAATATCTACTGAAAAGTTATGAGAAGTCCAAATGCCCTGCAAGTGGCACTGGACAGGATCCCAACTCCACTCAGTAGCATTATATTTATAAGCAGTAACACAAATCCATTCAAACTCTTAATGACAGCATAGAGGAAGACAGGCCGTAAGGGCTTCAATGCCCTTCCGGGGAGTGGGACTATTGAGACAGGACTGTCTCCCTCTGGTTGTGGGTAACTGCCCCGATGTTTGGTGGGCCTAGGGTGAGGCCTGGACCCAGTTTCCTGAAGTTGGCTTAAGAGATTTGCCCTGAGAATCAGTTTTTGATCTGCATTTATTAGCCCAGTGAAAGTCTCTCTGACATTTGGTGCATAAAGAAGTGGGTCATGCACACACAGGTGCTGAAGTTCCCTGAGCGCATTGCAGACATTGCTTACTAAAATCACCAGGCTTTCCACAATTGAAACAATTGTCATTTCTTTGAGGCCCAGAGGCATGAGGGGATTTACCAATTGGTTATTCCCTTGCATCTGCTGATCCACCACTCCAATGGGTACCCCTTTCATCCCAGCTGCGGGCCCTTGAGTGTAAGAAGATCCAACCTCTGCACAGAGGTGAATATAATCTTCCAAGGAACCTCGTTTTTTTGTAAGGGCAGACTAAAGCTTGACAGGCAGAATTAGCATTCTCAAAGGCTAATTGGTGGACAATTAAAGTTCCAGCCTCTGTCTGGGTCAGTGATTACACACCCCACAGCTTGCAGCAGCGGGGCAACAAAATCTTAATTTTCATCAGGGCCCTGGCGAATTTTACTCAGCTCCTCTGTTTGGAGCTGTGAGGTAGGCTCCTCCAGGCTGTGAGTGCCATAGTGGCAACCTGATGGTATACAAACCAAGGCCAATTAACTTGGGTTGCAGTTTCAGAATAATTTCCCATTCCTGTGAGCATATCATAAGAAACTGCATTGTTAGCTTGGCCGTTGCGCCAAACCATTTCATCAGCTTTGTCCATATATTCTTCCTTCCATAATAGATATTCCCCCCCCAGAAAGACACGCCTTGGCAATACTTTTCCAATCATTAGGTGGCAAGGCGTCATCCCCCAGGGTATCTATCATATTCATGGTAAAAGGGACAGTAGCTCCAGATTGAGAGACTGCTGCCTTTATATCCTTCAAAGTCTTAAAGGGAATGGGTTCATGGTATTGCTGATTAGAAGCTGGATCCACATGAATAGGAAAGGCTTGGAATCCTAACATGTCCTCCATGGCTTGCCAAGCCAATTGCAAAGCTTGCTGCAACAGAGAGGAAGACGCTGGGAAGTCCCCAGTGTGCAGCGGCAAAACAGCAAAGGGGAAGGAGCTGGAGCAGAGGGAGCAAAACCTGCAGAAGCCAGGGGAACAGGTGCTGCAGGAGCCGGGGGAGTGGACAGAACAAGGGGAGCTATAGAGGGAGGGAACATGGAGCAATCCCACTCCTTTTTCTTAAAGGCAGCCTGTAAAGCTGCGAAAGTTTTAATCAAATCCTTGGTAGGTACTCCCTCAAAATCATCACTATAATTTTCGTCCCCAAGAGGCTGTTCCCCCTCCTCCTCCTGATATGAAGCAGCTTCTTCCTGAACTGTTGCATTTCCTCTGGAGACAGAGGATCTTCTTTTAGGTTAAAAAATCAGAGGCATCTGAATCATCGAGAGTGGGTGCAGAGGGAGTGCGCTGGAGGGGACTTATGCGCTCAACCTCAGGTTTTGGGTCGAGGCAATCCTTGACCAAATTATAGATAGTAAAAGTTTCAATGGGAATCCCATCAGGCCCTTGAGGGGTGTAATAAGCTCTCTAACAGGACCCAACTTTAGCCCAGGTATCCTGATTAACAGTTCCCTCCTTAGGAAACCAAGGGCATACCTCCTGCACAAGCTGCAGAAAACACTCCAGTTGATGAGTCCACACTGGGCTCTGTGAGCCGTGAGCACAGACTTTAACACTTGCACACACAAATCACGGGCCTTTGCCCAGACTGTCCCATGCTTTACTCCTGACGAACAATGCACCCCCTCAATTACCTAAATTTACAGAAGTATATGACCTACTTCACATTAAGGATTCACCTATGAGTCAACTGCAGTGCTGCAAAACAAGTCTCTTGAGGTGTCTGATGAGGTCAGTATTCCTCAGGTCCCTGTTCTGGGCACCACCTGCCAGGAACCAGCCTAGCAAAGTTATTAGGAAAATGGTGGGGGGGAGGGGGAGGATGGTGCCTGTGGCTCAAAAGGGTAGGGCACCGGTCCCATATGCTGGAGGTGGTGGGTTCAAACCCAGCTCGGGCCAAAAATGGCAAATAAATAAATAAAAGTTTAAATCTAAAAAAACAAAACAAAACAAAAAACTTTAAATAAAAAAAAAAAAGAAAAAGAAAACCTGAGAGCATTGCTTCTCAGTCTTTTGACTAAGATCATGTGTGAAAACCAGGGAGTAGACCGGCACGGGATAGAAAAAAGAAACACAGAATATAGTGGGATCAGGAGGACCTTTCCTCAATAGGAAAAGGCAACCTCAGCTTTACTGCACAGTTTGAAGGCATGAGTTTGTCATAATTGCATAACTTGATTAAAAACAGCCTAAGAGCAGAATAGCATTCTCAGCAGTCTGTGCTGACCTCAAGGGCATATCTACATTCTAATCTGGTTCAGAAACCAGCCATAACAGGAAACAGCTGGGGCCAGGTTGCATTCAGTCCTTGACTCAAATGCAGTTCTTCAAAACTGGAGGTCCATGCAGTTCTCAACAGTCCCCCTCTCCCTGTGGGAACACCCAGCACATGTAGTCCACCTTCTCCTTCTCCACTTCTCTGCCAGCCTTCATCACAGCTTTAAAACTTTCTTTCCAATGTTATTATGACACTTTATCGATTTCCCTTATGGTTTACTACATGCTGCTCTACATCCACCTAAGACACCACCATTTCTCTCCTTCCTTGGATCCTAGTTTAGTAGAGACAGATGAGCTGGTCAACCTTTCTGGTTTCCCAGTGGGCAGAATGGATACATTACAGTGATAATAACTCTCATACCTATAACTTATCCAGAACTTAGCATGTGCTGAGCTCTTTTTACCAATTGGTTTTTGTAACCCCCACAAGACCATGTGATGTAAGTTACATTATAAAGTGTGCATAGTATGACCACTTAGAACTCATTACTTATATTGATAAGATTTACTTCTCTTTATTAATACACTTATCAAGTAACCCAAGAGCCTAATATTTTATTTTATTTTAAGTTAGTTCTTCTTCTTACTTAATCATGGCTTTTGGGGTGATGCAATTTTTTTGTTATAATCCTCATAATTCTCATTGTTTGGTGTATTTATAATTACATATGCTACATTACTGAGACTGTTGGCTTAATGTGAACTCAAATTTCCTTCTAACTCAGCATCATAGCTTATTAATTCAGAGAAATATTCTTCAGTCTTGAATCTTTGGGGCCTGAAAATTGAATATAAAAAAATAGGATAGTAAATTTTGTAGACCAAAGACCACCATAAAACCTAAAGAGTATGAAGGACAAACTGCAGTAAAAACTATGTCCCCCCTTCCAGGGCAGGGACAATTGGTGTCCTTTCATGAACACTTTTGCTACAGAAAAATTTGAACACTGATTGATTTAATCTTGTCTCTCATATTTTGTAGCTGTGTGACTTTGGGTAATCAATTTCACCTCTTTGAATCTTTTTGAACCTCCCTTTCCCCTTCATGCAATTGTTGTTAGGATGAAATGATTCAATCTATGTGAAGTACTTACCGTGATGTCTGGTTTAACAAACTACAATGGTTAATACACAGTTGGCTTTTGTATTTATGGGTTCCACATACTCTGGTTTCATCTAACCATAGGTTTTTCATTTTCCCTGTACCTTGTCCATAATCACAGTCTGGAGGGGTAAGACTTTCACCTAGATGTAAAGATTCACATGAGAAGAGGCAAAGACTGATCCTCCTTGGCCCTCAGTTCCTCCTCATCAAAATCCTCTGTGAACCTGTCCTCATCTCTACCCTTAACAATATGACTAATTCACTTACAGGGGCATCCTTGCTATGGAGGGAAAGGAGGGATGTAATGCCCTAACTCCATTTTGTACATAGAGCCAGACTTATTCCATTTTGCTAAGGACTTTCAACACTCCCCCTTAAGCTCAGCTGAAAGCTGAAGAGTTTAGCAAAACTGCAAAATCCAGTGAAATCACAACTGTTCCTTATAAGTCCTCCTTTTACCCTATAGCGCTAACCTTGCAGGTGTTGGCTTTTATGAAATTTGGCTTGTGTTAAGGACTCCCCATCCCCTACCAAAAGCACCCTATAAAAGACTTGTGGCCCTGGTTCTGGGGGTTGAGAGACTTTGAGGTGTGAGCCCACTCTTGACTGCCAGCCAATAAAGGACCTCTGCTTAATTTGGACTCAGTGTGCTGGTGTTGTCCACTTGCTTTGGATATAACATTTGGAGGCCCCAGCAATATCACCAACTGGAGGGTTGCCTCCCTGTGTAGTCCCCCAGAGAGGGCAGGAATTATAGGGGATGTGCCCCCAAGATGTTCCAGGGCACTGTAATTCCCTGAACTCCTACTGAGGTTTTCAGAGGGAGTCTTGCCAACTCTTCACCCAAATTTAGGTCCCCCAGCTTACTCTCAAGATGTAGGAGTCTGTGGTGTCTGTTTGAAATTGCTTTTGTTCAGAAGGGCCCTTAGGGACCTCTGAGGGGAGGCCACTGGACAGGAGCCTCAGGGGTTGGCCCTGACCTGTCAGACACACTAGAACGCTAGTGCCATCAGGATGCTGGTGCTTTATCTCTGGCCTTGGGGAAACTTGGACGCAGAGGTGCAAGTCAGAAGGGAGCCTCAAAGATTGGCATGATGGACATGTCTGTAAACTTATAAGAGCAGCCTCAGGGAACCTGGCCTGACTGTTAAAGCAGTAACCTCAGGGTTTGCCTGGCTCATCTGGAGCTCTCAGAGATGTGTGTGTTAGTAGTGTAACCCATCCCTAGAAATGCTAGGATGCTGTTAGGAAGTCTCAGCCTCAGATGTGCACTTTAGACTTGCATATATATGTTTGTTTATAATAACCATTGCTTTCTGGGTATTGTGTGTATTATGAATCATTTTGTTTGCCCCAATGACATGTCTGTTTTTATTTGTCTGTCAAATCATGGAACTCAATAAAGGAAGTATATAACACCCTTACAGTGTATGCTGAAGAATTTTACAGCCAGCTTCTCAGATGATTATGGAATCCGCTTCTCCAAGAACTGACTCAAATCCTCTGAGAAGTTGAGTGGCCAAGCTTTAATGTAGGATGGGTGTCAATAGGCTCCCTAGGCCCAGCATTGGTGACTGCATTATACCAGGTGGTCATGGGAAAACCAGGTCACCCAGACCAATTCTCCTATATAGACTAGTGGTTGATTTTGGTCCATAATCCCCCTCACTGGTTGTGAGCGTGTACTGTGGGATCTTATTCTGCAATCCTCCTCACCTGTCCCCAACCCCGAAGGGTCAGCAGACCCCAACAGTCCTTACCCCATCAGGGGAAGAGGATTTGCCACCTCCTTACAATGTAGGAAGGCTATACTCTCCCACAGTCTCCTTAACAGGAGATGCTCCCTCAGCAGTGATACCTCACACTCCTCAGCCCTCACCCCTGGCATCTCACCTCTGGTCTCACACAAACCCCGAGTCTAAAGGAGAGGCCTGGATCCTTCCCCTTTGGGAGGCGTCTCCCAGGGAGGGAGCAAGAAGAGGTACCTGCCCTTTTATTCTGTGTCCCTTTTTCAACCTCTGACTTATACAGTTGGAAAAACCAGAACCCACCCCATTCAAAGGAACCCCAGGCTCTTATTTCCTTGATTGAATCCTTCTTCCAGACTCATCATCCCACCTGGGATGATTGTCAACAACTTATTTTGACACTCCTTACTGCTGGGGATAAGAACAGGGTTCAAACTAAAGCTAGAAAAGCCTTCATGGCCAGTTTTGGTGATGCTGTGGAGGAGGGGCAAAGGGAGGTTAACAGTTTTTTCCAGTGGAACCGCCGGACTGGGACTCTAATACGTCAGCAGGATTCCAGGCTCTAGAAGCGTTTTACCAGTCTCTTTATTGGCCTGCAGGTAGCAACTCAAACCTACTTTATCAAAAACAAACTTTATCAAAAACAACTAAGGTGGTTCAGAGCCCAGAGGAGTTGCCTGGGGCATATTTGGAGTGAGTCAGACAGTTGACCCCTTCACTCCAGAAAATGCCAGAGTAGTGAACTTAGCCTTTGTTTCTCAGTCAGTCCCAGACATCAGGAAGAAATTACAGAAGCTAGAAGGATTTCCTGGGATAAATATTTCCTAACTGCTAGAAATGGCCCCAAAAGTTTATTGTAAGTGAGATGTTGAAAAGCAAAAGAGCAAAACTTCTGAGGCAGAGAAAATCTTACACAGAGAAGCCAAGATTATTGTGGCAGCATTGTAAGCAGTACAAGGAACTAAGAGTCAGGGACAGGAGAAAAACATCAACTCCCTCATGCAAGCCAATTGAAGCTAGAAAGAGAGCAATGTGCCTACTGCAAAAAGAGAGGTCACTGGAGAAGTGAACACCCAGAGCTTGGTGCCAATGGTAAGCCCATGTGGAAGATCTTGGCAGATTTTTCAGTAGGCAGTGAGTCAGATTGAAGGGGCTGGGGCTCTCTCACTTTAGGCCCCCAAGAGCCCATGGTGCAAGCCAAAGCTGTCAGATTAAATTCTTGGTGGACACAGGGTCAGAGCAGTCTGTTTTACAGAAGCCCATGGGATTTTTATCTGATGAGAAGATCCCTAACTGAGGAGCTACTGGGACTACACAGATGTGTCCAGTCACTTACCATTGGACTGTGGACCTAGGACAAAAGCAGGTGACTCATATGTTCCTGGTAATGCCAGATTGCCCTTACCCTTTCATGGGCAGAAACTTGCTCCAGAAACTCTGGGCCACTAGTTCATTCTCCCCAGAAGGAAGTGACATAATATTAGATCCAGGCCCTACTCTGACTCCTGAGTCCTCTGTCTACCTGTTACATTTGTCCACTCCTTTATCGGAAGAGTACCTCCTAAATACTGATGGAAACATGGCTGAAGCAGAAACCACACTATTTGCCCCGCACTATTTGCCCAGCTACAAGCAGACTTTCCTCCAGTATGGGCAGAATCCAACTCCCCTGGACTGGCTATCCATAATCCCCCTGTAGTAGTCCAGCTTTTGGCTGGAGCATCCCATGTCTGGATCCAGCAATACCCAATGAGCCAGCAAGCTCACCTGGGTATAGCCCCACATGTCCAGCATTTGCTAAAAGCTGAGATCCTAACTACCTGCCAAATCGGCCTGGAAAACCCCATTCCTTCTGGTCAAGAAGCCAGGAATAGCAGACTATAGGTCAGTCCAAGTCCTCTGGTAAGTAAGTAAATAGGTAGAAACCATTCACTCAACAGTCCCAAACCTGTACAATCTTCTAAGTCTCCTCCCACCAGAATTCCAGGCATTTACACTTCTGGACCTGAGAGATGCTTTCTTCTCCATCCTGCTGGCCCTGGCCAGCCAACTGATCTTTTCCATCAAGTGGACCAATCTGGAATCTGGGATGACCCACCAACTCACCTGAACAAGGCTCCCCCAGGGTTTCAAGA
>NW_003852433.1:132485-133656 GCF_000181295.1 Otolemur garnettii | reverse complement strand
TCTCCCACATTATTTGGAAAGGCCCTGAGGAAAGACTTAAAGATCTTTAAAGACAGGTATATGAATTGTGCTCTTTTGCAATATGTTGATGACATTTTCTTGGTGACTACAAATTAAGAAGACTGTCTAGAATATACCTTCTCCAGTATCTCCAAGAGCGAGGTTACAGAGTATCAGCAAAGCAAGAACAACTAGGTTTGACTGAAGTGATGTGTCTTGGATTGTCAAAAGGCCAATGAACTCTGATGGGAAAAAGAAAACGGGCAATCCTGCAGATCCCAACTCCTACAACAAAAGGGCAAATCCAGGAATTCCTGGGGTGGCAGGTTGCTGCCATTTATGGATCTAGGGTTTTTGTTGAAATCACAAAGCCCTGTATGCTGCCACTGCTGGTGATGGGCCCCTCCTGGGGAAAGACCAAGATGATCAGGCATTTAAAGCCCTAAAGCAGGTCCTTGTAACAGCCCCAGCCTTGGCTTTACCAGACATCACTAAGCCATTTCACCTGTTTGTTCATGAAACCAGAGGCATTGCCAAAGGAGTTTTAACCCAGACTCTCAGACCATGGAAACGGCCAGTGGCTGATCTAAGCACCTTGACCCAGTAGCCACTGGGTGGCCAGGTTGCTTACAAGCTATTGCATCCACAGCCTTGCTGGTGCTGGAGGCAGACAAATTGACTCTGGAATAGAACTTGACTTTGATAGCCCCTCATGCAGTGGAGGCCCTCCTTCAAGGGGCTACAGGTCACTGGATGTCAAATGCCAGACTAGCCCAATACCAAGCCTACTGCTTGATCAACCACGATTGAAGTTTGCCCAGACAGAAAATCTGAATCCTGCCACATTGATGCCAGATGATGACCCACAAAAGCCAGTGCACAACTGTGAAGATGTGTAGACTACTCTCAGCACTGGTGTACAGACTTCCAGGACATACTGTTCTCAATTGCCAAGGCCACAGTGTACACAAATGGCAGCAGATATCTGTGAGAAGGCTCCTCCAAAAACAGGAGTGACTGTAACCACACAAGACGAGGTAATCTGGGTGCAAGTTCTCCCTGCTAGCAGTTTAGCACAAAAGGCAGAACTAAGTGATACCGGATTTTTAACACTGGATCTCCAGGCTCTTGGTCTCAACGATTCGATGAATGAAATCGATAGACCATAGAA
>NW_003852433.1:126544-128309 GCF_000181295.1 Otolemur garnettii | reverse complement strand
TGCTTACGTAACCAGTCACCTTCCACTTCAGGGTCCCATTCAGGATCCTGAGAAGGAACTGCCTGCCTTCCTGTGGGGTATCTGTCCCTTTCTTCAAGAGACATACCACCATCCGCATTAGACATAAACCATAAATGGCCCCACTTCCTTGCCTCATCTAGAACTTCATTCTTTTCATTAAATGTTAGCGTCTGATCAAGCAGTAACATTGTGTCCCTCCAAGTGAGGTCAAAGCTTTGTCCTAACCCCTGGAAAACATCTATATATTTGTTGGGGTCATCAGAAAATTTTCCTAAATCGACTTTGATTTGTTTTAAGTCTGTTAAAGAGAATGGTGTGCATACTCGTGCCATTCCCTTCTCACCCCTAACGGTTTCAACTAAGGGACACAAAGAAGGATATGGTTGCTTTCTGGGGGCCCCTGCAGGACCAGGAAAACCTTTTGGGACAGCCTTCCTTGCAGTGTCTTCCGGACACACGGGAGGTGTGGGAGTAGGAGATAGTGTGTTTGACCTAGGTGGTAATGGTGTCTCCCTTAAGAATTCTTGACAGGCCTCACACAATTGTGGGGGTCTGTTCCTGAGAGTAAAGAACACTTGCACATAAGGTACCTCAGACCACTTTTCTTCTTGCTTACAAAATGCGTCTAATTGGGAAATGATGTCATAATTAAGAGTACCTCCTGGGGGCCATTTTTCACCAGTGGAAAGTTGATATTGAGGCCAGGCCTGGGTGCAGAAGAAAATCAAACATTCCTTTTTCAGCGCCTGGGGATCAAACATATCCCAGTGCTCCAGAATACAGCCCAACGGGGTAGTCTCTCGACGAGAGAAGACTATGTTACCCATCTGTAGGAAAGAACAAACGCCCATCGTTTGAATCAATCCCACCCCCTATTCTTGAGTTACCCAAGGCGTCCCCTGACCAACCCAAGAACCCTTCCGCCAAACTAAAGGAAGCATCCCTCCAATTTTTTGGGGAAGAAACCCTGAGGAGTGTGTGGCCTCCTCAGCCCTACGCTTGTCTGGAATTAGCCACTCTTACCAGTGTAGCGCCTTACCCGCTGGGTCTCCTGTGCTTATTGCAGGCCGGCAGCACACCGAGAAATCAGGTCCGGGGAGCCTGGTCCCACCTGATACATGTATTCTGCTTCCCTCAAACTGCCCCATCCCCTCACTGGCCTCAGAGTATCAATCAAAGTGGGGATAAGCCCCATCCTGGAGAAAAATGGTTGTGCGATGTTACACATTTAACACTATGAATTCTGTGCAAGTTCTTTACTAAACTCCCTGTAACAAAAAGGAAAATAGGTTTTCTGGCCTGAGCAGGGCTTGGTGTTGTGTTCTTATACAAATCAGGGCTGATTTGAGAGACTCTTTTGAAACCTTGTATCACAATTAGTTATACTTAGCAGAAGTCCTAGGGAAACCTAGGGTTACTTTAAGTTTCTGATCAAGCAATAGTCAAAGTTCAGGGTCACTCCTATCTTGGGGAGACATTCTGAGCTTCCCTTCACAGGCGTCTGGTTGCCCAGACAAACTGTGCAGGGGAGTTATTTTGCCCTTGGTTTGGGGCATAGGCTTTTTCTAACAAGGTCAGTTTTTTCGTAGACAACTCTTATAATAAACCAATCTAGATTTAGTCCTGCAATGCAAGGTGATAAAAAGGATCTTTGAAACACTTCGAACATGTGAATAACACCATAATTAACCAGTAACAAACCTAACTATATACATAAGGTAATCCCTTATCAACATAAAGTATA
>NW_003852433.1:94194-125070 GCF_000181295.1 Otolemur garnettii | reverse complement strand
GAAAGCTCCCTCACTTGCCCCAACCTGCTGGTTTTTTTGCCGGCTGCTGCCACCAAGACAGAAGTGGCAGATCCCCCCAGGCCCTGCTCGGCTGAGCTGGCTGGGGTGCCACTTTTCTGGTATCATAAGGAATCTCAAGCAGGCTGTAAGATGAGGAAAAGACAAAGTCATAAATACTTATACTGATAGCTGCTATGCCTTTGGCACGGCTCCCACCACAGGAGAGAGATATATATAAAGAGAGCTTGTCCACATCAGCTGGCAAAGCCATTAAAAATAAAGATGAAATTCTGGCACTGCTAGATGGCCTGTGGTTTCCAAAGAAGGTCACCATTATCCATTGCCTAGGACACCAAGAATCTGAAACCCCAATAGCCACAGGCAACCGCTTGGCAGACAAAACAGCCTGAGAAGTAGCCCTATGCCTGTGAAATCTCTCAAACTCTTGAGGGGAAAGAGAGAAAAGGCTTGGAAACCTGAAGAAGAACCCCCCCCCCGGGGGGCCCTCTAACTTCTATCAGCTACTACAGTGGGGTTTCCAGACCCTAGCCTTGTCACTACATGCAATTATTCACAAGATGGAAGCAAGCATGCTGACAAACCATCAGCAGTTGGTTGCAGCTGCCAGGAGGCCATATGTACTTGCCAGAGTCAGTAGGGAGGGACCTAGTTCAGCAAATACATACCATCACCCACTTAGGAGACAAGAAAATGCAAGAGCTATTGAAACTAGGGTATGCATTCAGAGGACTTTCAAAGTTAGCCCAGTCAACGGCAGCCTAGTGCACCACCTGTGAGAAGGTCAACACCAAGGTAGGACCAAATCTTCCCATGGGAATCTGCCTCAGGGGGCACATGCCAGGAGACAGTTGGGAAATTGACTTTACTGAACTTCATCCAGCTAGTAGGTGGATACATTCTCAGGGTACACAGAAGCTTTCCCCCCAGAAATGAAACTGCTCTAATCACTGCAAAAACGTTTCTGAATGAGATTCCTAAATATGGGCTACCTTTTTCAATTGGCTCAGATAATGGGCTGGCTTTTGTTTCTGCTTTGACCCAAGCAATTAGTAAAGCCCTAGGTACACAGTGGAACCTCCATTGTGCCTATCATCCCCAAAGCTTGGGACAAGTAGAAAGCGTGAACAAGACCCTAAAAGAAACTTTAACCAAACATATTGATGAGACTGGTGGAAAGTGGACAGAGCTCTTGCCCTTAGCAACTCTCAGAGCAAGATGTGCTCCATATAGAGCAGGTTTTACTCCTTATGAAATCATGTATGGGAGACCTTCCCCTCTAGTCCCCTGTGTGCATGACCCTCAATTAGCAGAAATAACTAAGCATACTCTTTTAAAGTATCTCCAGTCTCTCTCCCAGATTCAGAGGGACATCCACCCCCAATTTGAGATACTTACTGGGACCCCAGAGGGCCTGTGTAAGACTCCAAAAATGTCTTTTAGCCTAGAAATTGAGTGTACATTAGGTCATTCCAGAAAGAAGGCCTCTCCCCGAAGTGGAGGGGCCCCTTCATGGTCATCCTCACCACCCTGATGGCTGTGAGAGTGGATGGTTTGTCAGCATGAATGCACCAAATCTGGGTGAAGACCACCACAGAATACAGCAGAGCCCACTGGATGGTGGTCCCAGGAGAAAACCCTATCAAGCTAAGACTGTTGAAATCTTGATATAGATGTTTTCCTTTCCTGCACCCTTGTTGCTTCTCCCTCCTATTTCATGTGGCTTGATGGAAAGGAGATTACAATCCAGTGCTTTTAACCTCAACGCTACACAGTATGCCACAGCACATAGAACAAGATCTTGTAATAAAGGCCAATTTGGGAATGCTGGGAATGTAAAAATCCAGGTACAGAGGCCAGCTGAGCTAATCTGGAGATAAAAAATAGACTTGGAAACTCCAGCTCTATACATGCTGGCCCAATATAGTCAATTGTGCCACTCAGGAGCCCCACCCAAGACCAGTGGGGCCACTGGAAGAATTGGAGGACCCACTGTTCAATTTCTTCAATCCAGACCCAAAAGGCCCTTTACCCCACAAAGAACCCCACCAAAAACTCCCTTTTGCTTCCTGTTAAGTATGTTAAATGGTATGCAACATCTTTTGAATTTAACTCAACCTGATTTAGTTTTTCATTGTTGGTTCTGTCTATTATGTAGGGTTAGTTGATCAAGACCTCCCCAATCACTAACAACAACAACAACAAAACCTTTTGTCTTGCAGCCAGCTAGCCCCACCGCTTACTTTAGGAGATGTGACTGGTTAGGCAAACTGTCTCTGTACCCTAGGCTATAATTTAACTGTTTCTTCCTTGAAATCAAGGAGGTTTGTGTGCAGCCCTAGGAGAAGCCTGTTATTTTTATGCAGATAAACCAGGGGTAATTGTTTGATTGGAACCCCTGGCTAACAACTTTGATAACTAGTCTGGCCAGCCCTCTAATCCTCCTTATCCTAGGTTTGCTGATTGGGCCTTATATTTTCAACTGGTTAATCAATTTTATAAAAACTTGACTAGTTGCAATAAAAATGTTCAATATGACTGAGTACCTCTAAACAAAGAGTCAAGGGTTTGATGTGGACATGAGACCAGTGGGGAATGTAATGTCCTAACTCCATTTTGTACATAAAGCTAGACTTACTCCATTTTGCTAAGAACTTTTGCTAAGGGCTTTCAACACTCCTTTAAGCTCAGCTGAAAGCTGCACAGTTTAGCAAAAACTGCAAAATCCTATGAAACCACAGCTGTCCCTTATAAGCACTCCCCTTACCCTTTAGATCTAACCTTGCAGGTGTTGGCTTTTATGAAACTTGGCCTGTGTTAAGGACTCCCCTGCCCCTACCCAAAGCACCTTATAAAGGGTTTGTGCCCCTGTTCTGGGGATTGAGAGAGTTTGAGGTGTGAGCCCACTCTTGACTGCTGGCCAGTAATGGACCCCTGCTTAATTTGGACTCAGTGTGCTGGTGTTTCTCTATTCCACTCACTTCAGGTATAGCAGGGAGAGCTCTTCTGTGGTTCATAGACAAATCTTGTCCTAAGTACCTTAGGGCTTATTAGGAAATTATGTATTTTAGGGTTTTTATTTGGTTGTTGCTGTGAGCAGCAGCTTGAATCTCTTATCAAAATCTTTAATAACAAGTCTGCCCCCCTTTCTCCCTCTCTCTGAACAAAATTTTCTGGAAATGTTGCATTTCTTCCCTGGTATAGTTATGTGTCTCTATCTCATATTTGTGCTGGGCAACTCCCTAAATTTTGGCATGTCTGGTGGTGGCTGGAATAATTGGGAAGAAGGAAGATGCTTCTGAACCTCATCCCATCTCGTAAGTCATCACTCCCTGCTGACTGGGAGGACTGACCTCCCTTTGAGAGGTCTGGGTCAGTGTCTACCAAAGCAAGGAGGTACTTTGGTGTGGTGCTCAAACCAGGAGGAGATGGCAAAATGAGAGACTTGGTATGTTGGTAGGCTGCAGTGTTTAGGAGGGAGGGCCCAGGTGTCTTACAAGCACCAAAAATGTTGTCCACCTCCTCCCCTCCCTGGGGAGACATGGATGGAACTGGCATGACATGCCTGGAATTCCGACACTTTCCCAACAGTCCTTTTACAACCCTTCCCCGTGACTGAGCCCCTTGGTATCTCTGAGGGTCATGGGATGAAAAGCAGCAGCAGCAAAGGAGGGGGAAACAGAGAAGGTACCTGCCTCTGTGACACTCTTGTGAGGCACCATGGGGACTCAGATTATTTCCTGACCAAGGAGTCTGTCTGCCTATCACTCAAGGCAATCCATGGAGAAGCAGATGGGAGATCAACAGTTTCACTTTTATTTACAGAAAAGCCAGCAATTCCAGAGAGCAGCAGGGATAGTTCCTCAAAGAACTGTTCAGCTCTCCTCTTTCCCTTTGTTACTTTTTATTCTCTCAGTGCAAGTAAACATCAGCAATGTTTACTGACTCCTTTTAGTATCAATTAAACAGATTCCTCTTCATAGGTTATAAAGCAACAGAATATCTTCTTATTGTAAAGTGGTGATATCTTCAAAGCATTTTTACTTTAAATTTATAGTTACTCAACACTTCACTGGGTGCACAGAGTACCGTGGGTCCTTGACCAGGACTGTGGATTCTAGTTTCCCAACTTATCTATGACAGTAGGCCTTGGAAGCCAATAAACAATCTCCAGATATCAGCACATAAGCTCACCCAGCCTTGTTAGGGCCTGACCAGCAGCCCTAACAAGACTCTGTAAAGTGGATGTTTATGTCAGTGGCTGGTAATAAGATAAAGAAACTTACCTACCTCCTGGGGTAGGGTGGGCAATTTGACCCTGGTGCTACTTATTGACAGTGATCCCAGTGTCATACTGCTTTCTTTGAGTATTGCTGGGAGGAATCACTGCTCCTCTGGAGCCTGCTACCCTGAGTCTCTATCACTGATAAAATGGAGGTAGAGATCCATCATCCTGCCCTGCTCACTCTGCTTGGACACAAGGCCTTTGCAATGTATATGCAATATAGTACTGGGCACTACTGAGACCACATGTCTCTAGGACGGTACTCCAGGCTCAAGGAGCATCACACCCTCAAGTCGTGGACTGTTGCTTAGGGACCGATCCCAGGAAAAGCAGCTGCTGTTGTACTGGGAATCACACCCTCCTTACACTGGGAACTGCTCCCTGCAACTGCAGTGAACTTCTAAGGCTCTGAGCACTGTCTATAGCCACCACATTTTCAGGAGCATTCCCAAGGCAACACCCAACAAGAGCAGTACATAGTGACACAAATAGGTATCATCAAACGTTGGCAGACCCTTGCAGACCACGTGGGGCATCTGATACAGAAAGGTCAGGAAGTGTTTTCCCCCATGAGCAGACGTTGGAGTTATGTCCAAGCCGAGGCTATAATTCTGCCAACTGCATTGATTACTTTGGACAAAACTCTTTGAATTTCTTCATTAAGTGGTAGCTACTGTCACCAGAGGCAACCAGAGGCCCAGATAGAGGAGGAGCAGCAGGGGACCTACCTGCATGGGTCCCTCTAAGAGAGCCTTACCATCAGATTGTGAGCACAGCTTCAATGACACAACTATAACATGAAACTGAAACTTTTTATTACTTACAGGATCCCAAGCTAGGCAGGGAAGCCAAAGAGGGAAAGGCAGCAGCCCTTTGTCCCAGGTCTTATGTAGCAGCAGTAACCATGCATATCCAGGAGAGGACATCTCATATCTAAGAGTCATTGGGATGGAGTGTCCTAATTATAAGGAGTTACTTCCTGTTGGGCATCAAGGGCGGTTAAGTAGTTGGTTGTAGATTCTGAGCTCCAGGGAGGGGGCCAGGCCTAGGCAGCAATCAACTCTTTTTTTCTCCATTATTCCTGAGGCAATAACCTCATACAACTTACTACATTTGAATCAAGAAGAAACACAAAGCCCGAATAGACCAGTATGAATAAGAAGATGTAATCACTAGTAAAAGTCTACCAAATGATAAAAGCCTGGGACCAGAGGGCTTGTGAATTCAGCCTTACATTTAAAAAAGAGTTAATGCCAGTTTTTCACAGACTCTTTAAAAAAAAAAAAACCAAAGAGGAGAGAACATGTCCAAATTAATTTTATGGGAGTGCCATGTCCTAGATTGCAAACCCAAAGATGCAAGAAGAGAAGAGAAGAAAACTACAGGGTAACATCACTGATTAAAACAGATGCAAACATACTCTACAAAATGCTAGCAAACTGTATTTATAGCACATTAAAAGGATCATACACCATGATCAAATGGAATTTATCTCTGGGATGCAAGGATGGTTCAACATAGGCAAATTAGTAATTCTGATATACCATAGTAACAGAATGAAGGACAAATTAATATAATCATCTTAGTAGATGCAGAAAAATCATTTGATAAAATTCAACATAGTTTCATGATATAAGCTTTCAACAGATGAGGTATAGAGAGTATGCATCTCAACACAACAAAGCATTTATATAACATGCTCTCAGCTAACATCAGACTCAATGGTAAAGAACTGAAAACGTTTCCTCTAAGATAAGGAACAAGACAAAAATGCCCACTTCCTCTTCTCCTATTCAACATTAAAAGGAGAACATTGAAAGTCCTGGATATAACTTCTGTTTGCATAGATCAACAACTCTAGAGATTCTACAGGGAAAAACGATTAAGACTGATAAACTGAATGAAGTTACAGAATACAAAATCAACATGCAAAGATCAGTTTCATTTTTTTGTACACTAACAATGTACTATCTGAAACAAAAATTTTAAAGATCTCATTTAAAATTTAACATAAAAATGATAAAATAATAGGAGTCCTAATGAAATTCAGCTAATGAAGTCAAATACTATACTAAAAAGTTTAAAATATTACTAAAAAAAATTAAGGAAGACACAAATAGATGGAAAAACTTGTTTATGGGTCGGAAGACATAATATTGTAAAATACTGTGCAAACATACTATGTAAGTCCATCTATAAATTCTATGCTAGCTCAATGACTTTTTTTTTTTACAAAACTATAAAAAATAAACTTAACATTGCTATAGAATCACAAAAGAACTCAACCAAAACAATTCTGAGAAAGAACAATTCTGTGCACATCACATTTCCTGATTTCAAAATACATTACACAGCTACAGTAATAAAATTGGCCTGTGCTGGCATAAAAATACATATAACAATCAGTAGAACAGAACAGAGACACCGGTCTTATATACAGCAAATTTTTTTTTTTGTTAAAATATTAAGGGGGGTAGGCACGGTGGCTCACACCTGTGATCCTAACATTCTGGGAGGCCAATGTAGGAGGATTCTTTAGCTCAGGAGTTTGAGACTAGCCTGAGCAAAAGTGAGACCCTATTTGTACTAAAATTAAAAAAATTACCTGCGTGTGGTAGTCCCAGCTACTCTCGAGTCTGAGGCAGGAAGATGGCTTGAACCCAGGAGTTTAAGGTTGCTGTGAGCTAGGCTGAAGTCATGGCACTCTAGCTAGGGCAGCAGAATGAGACTCTATCTCAAAAAAAATATGTATGTTATGGGGGTACAAATGTTTTAGGTTACGTGGATTATAAATCCAGTAGAACCTCTGTAAGTTGACCATCCAAGGGACTGAAACAAGCTGTTTAACATACACAGGTGGTCAACATAAGGAGCTGGGCCTATTGTACTGATACATACATACTGGACTTTCATATGCACCTTTTATTAGAGAATATCATATGAAATCATACATAATCAATATGGTATCATGTAAAATCAATAAATTTACTGTTTTCTTATGGTTTAATCATTCTTTCTGAAAAAAAGAGTCAGTCTTGGTCTGTTTCTTCTTCATGTTACAAACATAAGTAGAGAAACCTCTCTCAGTGCTGGCCATCCCACTCAGCATCCCTGGGCATCTTTCCACTTCAAATGGCTTCAACTGCACTGGAGTCTCTGCAATTTCTGTGTCATCCTCATTTGCTTCTTCTGCTTCAAAAGCTGCTTCATACACTCTTATGCTGGTCTGTATTTTTGTCAATATTGCTTCTGGGTCACGTACATTACAGGTTGTCACCTCTTCATTCATTACAACAAAATCTTCAAAACCTCCTCCTCCTTCAGACTCTGTCAGGGCAGATGGACTCTCTCATGTGGCCAAAACATTGTGCTCTTGGGTTGTGACAAATCCAGCTTTCTTGAAACTCTTCTCTATTAGATCTGGCTGAACTTTATTCCAAGGAAAAGACAGCATTTAGAGCATTAACTGATGGCAGAAAGTGAAGTTACTTTCCCAGACGGACCACAGGTTTGTGTTTTAGTAATGATCTGCTGCAGAAGTTGGGCTCAGTAGTGCATTTTAAACATTCTGGTGATGCCTGGGTCAAGAGGTTGGATTTTTGAGGCAGAAATTTCAGTGTTACATTTGTGAGCTGATTCACTTGTGAGTGGCCAGAACAGTTGTCCACTGTCAGTAGAATAGACCATTTCTTCTTCTTCATTTCTCAGTTGATACCCCTTACCCACTCCTCAAACAGGGCACCAGCCCACCATGTGAATTTCTTTGATCTCCAAGTGATGAGGAGAACCCGCTGAGCCCTCTGGACTGCCCACTGCTTTTTCCTTCATTCGGCAGACAGATGTGTGGGTGGAGCCCCTCCCTCCCACTATGCTGTGCTCTGAGCTCACCCCTCTGAGCTTCAGTTCCCTGGTGTGTAAAATGGAGGTGACAATGGTACTTCCACAGTATTTTCAGGACTTACTGAAAAAGCAAGTAAAGTGCTCAGCACCCAAGAGGCCCTCAGCAATGGGGGGTATTCTTTTAAAGTGCATCTAACTGCCCATCCCACCCCGTTCAGCCCAGGTGAGACCCCTGCCTGGTTTACCCAGAAGCCCAGCTCTGCTGGCTGTTTGGGGGCTTAGCAGACAGAACGGCTAAGGCCGCAGCTGAAACCAGCAAGATACAAGCTCTGCGATCTTAGATAAGTCATTGCCCCTCTCTGGGCCTCAGTTTCTCCATCTGGGGAAGACAGTGCCATTATGCAACAGCCCCAAGAGGCAGCAATAACCAGTACATTTATGGAGCACTTACTGTGTGCTCTGTGATTTGTCTACTTCCCAACAACCCCATGGGGCCACCAGCCTTATCAACAGCCCCATCGTATAGGGAGCAAGGCTCAGAGAGGGGCAGCCATGTCCACAGTCACACAGCTAAAAGCAGTTTTGATAAGCTTGATTTCGGCTGTCCTGTTTGAGCAGCTTGGTCCCCTGGCGGCAGTGGGTTAACTTTGGAGGGGCTTCCCTTACCCCAAACTTCCTCCTCCTTCTTGCCCTCCATGGGGGATTCCCCAGGAGGAGCAGCTGCTGCTGGCCCCCATCATGCTCAGCGCAGAAGACCATAACAGGGCTGTTTCTCTGCCTGCACCTCATCAGGTGAGATGGACAAGCACAGGGGAGTCAGCCTGTGTGGGCAGGGCATTCTGGGAGCCTGTGCTGGCTCTCTGGGTCTGTGGCCAATAGCTACAGAAAGGGAGACAGCTCCTTCAGCAATCTGTGCCCCTACTATGTGCCTGGTTCTCAGTGAGGCCTTAGGATTGGGATGGAAGAAATGGGGCACATTGCTATGCACAGTGATTATGAATGGCATTTTGTACCTCAGAGGGTGCAAGAGGGGTATGTCCAGATTTAGCTTTGCTGAATTCTGCCTTGCTGAAGTCCCCCAATTTCTGTTCATTTCATGGACCCTGGTGGCCACCTCAAGCAAGCATGCTGGTATCGCCACTCATTGATTCCAGTCACCTTATGAACTTTCTAATGGCCACTGGCATGTCCCCCACTTTAATGTAATCCTTACATTAGTGAATTCCCCAGGGCCATGTCCTACTTGGGCATCCTGCTAATGAGCCAGATTTCTGGTGCCCTTTTGCCTGATCACAGGGCTGGAACATTGGCCGCAACTCATGAGTCAGTAAAAACTCAACCACAGAAACTTCAACCATGAAATTGAGCCCACTGAATGGGTTACTTTTGCTATCTTTGGAGTAGCAGTCTTCCAAACTGGAAACTTCCCATTCACCTTGGAACTGCCGTCCAAAAGCCAAGCAGCTCTTTTTTGTTTATAAGGCCTTGTCTAAGTGGCAATAAAATCAAGCAGCTTCTAAGGTGGTTTCACAGTCAGCCCTGTGGAGAAGAATCTTGCTTCTTATGAACTCGCTGAGAAACTCTTCTTTTCTCTTTTAGCGTGTTCCTGTACAGACTGTTCCCATTTTATTGTGAAGCACAATAAAATTGTGAGCCTTGCTCTCCATATTAAAGAGTTTATCTGACATTTTTTAAGATATCATGGGAACCTACTTCAGGCTTCAAGATTATGTCCTTCAGTCATAGGGACAGTTTTAATGTCAATAAAAAGTAATTGCCCTTTCAAAGGACATTTTCTACTCTGTGGTCCCAGAAATTGTCACTGGAAGGATCTGTGCCTATGTTTCAGGCTACATTCCATGTAGGGCTGTAATGCAGAGAATTTGCTCATACCAACAACATTCAAGCTTCTATTCTGTATCTTGTGGGCTCAGGCATTCTTATTGATTCCTATTTAGCACATCTAATTAATATTGCTTTTTGCACCCTCTGAGGCATGCTAGGAATAACCTGCTTTGTATTTGGATCATATACATAGCCACCTGGGATTGTTCCACAGTGAGATGTGGGTCTTGAATAAGACCAAACATTCTTCTACTTTAAGACATTCAAGTCCACCATCTCTTTTCCCTAAATTGGTTTTGGGGCTCTGTACATTGGAAACTTTTTCTTCCATTCTTGAGATACTTTGGGCGGGGAGGATGAGTGGAGGGAGGGTAATTAGTGGAAACAACTACGGTGCATTTTACAAGGGTACATGTTAAATTTACTAAGTGTAGAGTATAAATGTCTTAACATAATAACTAAGAAAATGCAGTGAAAGCTATGTTAAGCAGTTTGATGAAAATATTTCAAATGGTATATAAAACCAGCACATTGTACCCCATAATAGCATTAATGTATAGAGCTATGATTCAATTAAAAAAAAAAAGACATTCAAGCCTAGAGCTACTGGCCCTAAATTGCTCTCACCATCTGTTTCCATAAGAACTCTTTAGGAAGATGGCAATTCTGATACAAAATTGTCTCTCATGAGACAATTCCTTCACCCTGTACTCCCTCAGTAGTCTCTTGGCTTTTCTCCTCCCAACCCCACAAAGACTCCCTCCTTTGTGACCACAGGTCTTAGAGGTATTGTCTATTGTCCCAACATAATTTTTCCATTTGGGGCATCTTTGAAGCTAGTGGCCATAGTTCAGATGGACCAAAACATGAGCTTGGTCTGGCCATCAAGGTCTGACCTCACACTCTCCTTTAAAATTATATTTTAACTATTACAGGTAGCATTAATGGAAGGATTCTGTGTTTTACTTTTATATATTATTTTATATCTCCTTATGCATGTAGCAAACCAATTTTCTGGAAGTTAAATCTATCATCTCAATTCCATTGGTAACTTTTCTTTAAAACTTAAAATTTTTAAGGGTATTTAAAAGTTTTAGGTCACATAAATCCCTTTTTTTAATGTTTGAGTCACAGCTAAAGGTATGCCCATCATTCAGATAGGGTTCATTGTACCCATTTGGTAGGTTTTTGACCTGCACTCCTTCCCAATCCCTTGTTGATTGCCACTGAATTTTACTCCCCTTTATGAATGTGTGTGCCCATTGGTTAGTTCCAATTTAATAGTGAATACATGTGGTATTTATTTTTTCATTCTTGAGATGCTTCACTTGGAGAATGGTCTCCAGTTGCACCCAGATTATTGTAAAAGGTATGAATCCATCTTTTTTATTGCTGAGTAGTATTCTATGGTATACATACACCACATTTTATTAATACACTCAAATTGATGGACACTTCAGTTGATTGTATATCTTTGCAATTGTGAATTATGCTACAATAAACATTTGAGTGAGATGTCTTTTGGTGAAAAGTCCTCTTTTCCTTTGAGTAAATACCCAATAGCATGATTGCTGGATTGAGTGGTAGGTCTGTTTCTAGTTTGAGGAATCGCCATACTGTTTTCCATTAGAGGTTGTGCTAATTTGCAGTCCCACCTACAATGTGTATGAGGTCCTTTCTTTCTGCATCCGTGTCAGCATCTCCTGATTTGGGACTTTTTAATAAAAGCCATTCTCATCAGGGTAAGCCAATGTCTCATTGTGATTCTAATGTGCATTTCCCTGATGATTAGTGATGTTGAGCATTTTTTTTTCATATTTGTTTGGTTTTTGCCATTTGTCTTTCTTCTTTTGAGAAGCTTCTATTCATGTCTTTGCCCTCTTTTTGATAGGGTTGTTTTTTCTTGCTGACTTGCTTGAGTTCTTTGTAAATTTTTGTTATGAGCCTTTTATTTGCTCATGTAGCTTCTCGCATTCTGTAGGTTGTCTATTTGCTCTGTTGATTGTTTCCTTAGCTGTGCAGAAGCACTTTAGTTTAATCAAATTCCATGTATTAATTTTCATTTTCATAGTTACCAAGATTGCTATTGGTATATATATATATATATTTATAATTTTTTTTTTTATCTGTCTCACTTTATCACCCTCCGTAGAATGCTGTGGTGTCACAGCTCACAGCAACCTCCAGCTCTTGGGCTTAGGCAATTCTCTTGCCTCAGCCTCCCAAGTAGCTGGGACTACAGACCCCTGCCACAACACCAGCTACTTTTTTTGTTTGTTTGTTTGTTGTTGTTGTTGCAGTTTGGCCAGGGTTGGGTTTGAACCTGCCACCCTCAGTATATGGGGCTGGCACCCTACTCACTGAGCCACAGGCACTGCCCTATTGGTATATTTTTTGTAAATGGTTTGCCTAGGTTGATATTGAGTTTCTTCTACCTTTTCCTCTAGAATTCTTTTTTTCTTTTTTTTTTTTTTTTGAGACAGAGCCTCAAGCTCTTCCCCTGGGCAGAGTGCCGTGGCATTACAGCTCACAGCAACCTCCAACTCCTGGGCTCAAGCGAGTCTCCTGCCTCCGCCTCCCAAGTAGCTGGGACCACAGGTGCCCGCCACAACACCCGGCTATTTTTTGGTTGCAGCCGTCATTGTTGTTTGGCAGGTCCGGGCTGGGGATTCGAACCTGCCACCTTAGGTGTACGTGGCTGGCGCCTTAGCCAGTTGAGCTATAGGCGCCGAGCCTCCTCTAGAATTCTTATGCTTTCATCCCTTAATAATCTAAGTCTGTTATCTATCTTGAATTAATTTTTGTGAGTGGTGAGTGATAGGCAACCTATTTCATTCTTTTGTATGTGGCTATTTAATTTTCCTAGCACCATTTATTGAATAGGTTTTCTTTTCCCTATTGTATGCTGTTGTCTGCTTTGTCAAAGACCAGTTAGTTAGTTTCTGGTAAGTAGATAACAGGTAACTTTTAGCTTTGGAATTGGTTGCAACGTAGCTGCTGTTCTATACTGTGCATGACCTTGTGGCCACCCAGGAATCAAAAAATGCCCATTCCATAGCCTTTCATCCTTTCTCTTCATAAACCATGTGTTTAAATGAGTCAAAGTTGTTTCAGCAAATCCCACATCGCTGACACTAAGTTATTTATCCTCCCTCTCAGCTGGATGCTATTGCAGCACATTATGACATTTTTGACACCAGCCACCCAGAGTTAGCATTAGATACCACAAGTTAAGGGCAATGTTATCCACACTGACCTTAAATCAGACACCAGATGCAATTCAGGGTCCTTTACACAACCAAAATGTCAAACAGAGTGACCCTGTATTTGGGGGTTCCCACACCCCTCAGTTTCAGTAGTTCACTAGATATGATTCATAGAACCAAGGAAACCCTTATACTTGCAATTACAATTTTACCATAATCTCACACATAGGTGAGATCTGGTAGAGTCCTGAACTCAGAGCTTTCATGCCCTAACCTTGTGGAGTCATAGGATAGATAATTCCTTCATAGCCCATCAGTTATTCACAAACCTGGGAGTTCCACTGAGCTTTGGGTTCAGAGTTTTTATTGCAGTTTCATTATGTAGGCATGACTAATTAAAACATAGGCCACATGACTGAAGCTAGTCTCCTGCTCCTTCCTCTTCTTGGAGGTCAGTGTGGCCTAAAGTTACCATCTTCTATTCATGTGGTTGGTCTTTCATTGTCACCCAGAAAGTATCTATGTGACCGCATTGAATTTCCTCATTAATATAAAAAGAAATCCTATTATGCAGGAAATTACAAGGGTTTTTGAATCTCCATAACAGTAGCTGGAGACAGAGATGAAATATATCATTAAGTATACCACAGTAAGTATATAAAAATGGATCAAATTGTATACTTTAAATATGTGCAGTTTATTGTGTGCCAAGAATTTCTCTTCTCTATAAACAAGAAATAGTTTTGCCATACAGAAAAATGGTCATGGGGTTCTAAATGGACAAGTTGTGTCTTGGGATTTCTTTTACAAGTCAAATAATTTAATAATAAATCTCAATTATGAGTAGGCTTTTATGTTCCCCTCTCAGAATTTTGATTGATCAAATAGAAGAATCCTTAATCCTTAGAAGAATCCAGATAATCCTTATTTATTTGACTTATGAAAAAAGAGGCTTGAGAATGTGGATGAATTACACAGAGTTGCACACTCAGTGAGTGGGGAACCAGGCACAGATTAACCTCATTGATCCCATGTCCCAGGTGCTTTTCCCCATGCCTCTACTTCCTGAGAGAGTCTCTAAATCCTTGCTCCTGAGCCTCCTTGTGTGAGGCACTTGTTATATCAGAGATGGCAGGAATCTGGTGTCCTTTGTCATTACATGTTCCCAGAGTCTTTTCATTAAATAAAACCTCAGATTTAATCCTCACCTATCTCAAAAGCAAGGAGGCTAGGCAGGGATCCTTCCTTCTGAAGTGAGCTCCCAGGGGAGCCATATGCCACACTCAGTTCTAGTCAGTAGATAAGGAAGAAGGAGCCTCCTGGCAGAGTAGGGGCAATTTCAGACCAACTGTCCAATTGATGCACAATATTCCATTTCAGACAGTGTTGCTAAAAATATGAAATTCCATTTCCACGTGGAAAATATGTCTCCCATGACTTTCACCAACTCTGGTTGCTGTGCAGTGGGGCAACCATCACTTTGCAAAATGAAGAGAGAAATGAGAGTGCTTCTTCCTGGACTGAGTGTCAGGGTGAACATGTGGTTCCCTTTCTAAAAGGTGGACATGGTTCATTGTGCACTGTAAGGTGAGGAAAGATAAACTCACCCATGGGTGACAGAAAACCCCCCAGTCAAGTCCCTGTTGAATCTTCCAGTTAATACAGGTTTTTGGTTCCTCTGAACTCCTTTGCAAACTAAAGTATTTGTTCAAGAAAACATACATATAAAATGAGGAAAATTATGGCTTGAGGACCCTTTTGAACCTTGAATAGCTGTGTAAAATACTTTGTATTTCCATTGAATTTGATTACCCTGGGGTTGTGAATTTTTTCCCTCAGCAAAACAAAAAGATAGGACAGCTCTGTTGAAAAATGTCATCCGCCTCCCACCACCATAAATGTGCTTCTCATCAATAGACTGTTCTAGAAGTCCTTAATCACTAGACTGTAGTTTACCAGTGGCACTTGAGGGGGAGCCAGATGTCAGTGACTAAATGTTAAAATTAGTGAGATAGAGACAAAGGGCTCTAGGAATCCAGAAACAGCCGCCTAGTGGATTCCATGGGAGGAAGCAGGCTCAGGGCCATGGGCTGGACCTTAAAAGGAAAAGACAAAGATGGACAGAAGGAAGTCATAGGAACACCCAGGGCACATGGGGATGATGTGGACTTGGGAGGAAGACGATTTCAGGGTTGTAAGTTCAAGTGAAGCTATGTGGCCTCATCACCTGAGTCCAGCTGCAGCCCAGCCTTCTTGTGTGAGTTTTCTGCTCCTTCCAAGTGAGGATGAGTAGATGCCATGGCTAGAATGAGCACCTCATGGACATCCCTGAAATGTCTCATACTGTGACACACCAGGCCCTTTCTGTAGTAGAAGGTGGTAAGAGGCAGAGAATAGGAGTCAGGTTCCAGTCCTCTAATCCAAACTGGAAAGACATAGTCAGCATGGATGGACTGATGGTCAGGCCACATGCAGCGAGGTCCCCAGATGCCTGTTAACCCAGGGACTGGGACAAAAGAGGCCAATTTCCATTATCCACCTGCTTCTAGAAGCTGCTTTACAACCAGTCCTTGGGTAGACACTATTATCCAAGGATTATCTGGCCCAGAAACACTTTCCAATTGAAGGCAGAATGTCACCACCCAGCCACAGCAGCTGCCACAAAGGTGGTATGGAGGATGGAAGAGCAGGGAAGGCCCCTTGAGGGCCTGGTGAAGGAGTCTTTATTGGCCCATCAATTACTAATTACCACACAGGTCAGATGAGAAGGTCCCATCTATTGTGAAGGTAATATCCTATTTCTTCCAGTAGTAAGTAATCCTTTTTTTTTTTTTTTTTTTGTAAGTAGTCCTTCTTAAAAAGGAATTTTGTATTTGCCAACCAAAATAGACTTAAGAAATCTTTCATGAAAATGTCCTGTCTTTACACAAGCATCCTCTATGCTTTATTTTGGGGCCATTGCCTCCACCACTATTTTCTAACATCACCAAGTGAAAAAAGACCCCTGATCCTCTTAAGTCTCCTTTCTCTAATTTCAGGTGGACCCAAGAACAAAGGAAAACTATGTGTTTTCTGGGATTTCTCCCTTGCTGAGGAAAAATCTAAGTGAGGAGAAAGTGGGACACCTTGGTTGCTTCTGTCTGGACAGCCACCCTCATTCCAGCTTCTTGCTGGAGACAAGGACTGGAGGTATGGTGCAAGAAACAGATGGTCTACTAAATAACTGTGACTGTCAAGTAAAGTCCCTGGAAACAACTATGCCATTTGGATGGCCTGGCTTTGTTTGTATGAGGGTTGGGAGTTACCTAGGAATAAGTCTATGTGTACTGATTATGAGTGTGTCTGTGAGGGTATATATTTCCTCAGGAGATTTGTACTTATTTGCACAACACAGTCCAAGTGTCACTTTTCTAATAACAAAATCCCAGTACTACTGTGTGCTTTACATAAAACAATTTCATACATTCCCCTCTCCCCCAGCACAGATACAAGAGAAGGTTTGAATAATACCTGCACTCTCGAGATAGAGACAGGGTAGAGATTACTGGCCCAAGCTCTAACCCTAAGAAGGGGCAAATAAATGCAAATGCAGGCCTAGATTCCAACACTGATGCTCTGGGACACTGAACTGAATTCATCACACTCATCCACAAGGTACCCTGTCCGCATGCCATGGAATTCTATGTGCGCACCTAGAATTACTACAGCCAACAGAGATCCCAAACACTGTCCATCATTATAAGGTGGCCTCAGAAGTCACAGGGTAGCTACAGGTACATTTTACAGCAAACTTCGCCATAGTCATTAATGTGAAACACACATAGAAAGCTCTCAGGATTCTAGTCAGCTCACAGATTCTGAGAGATGGGAGGCACCATACAGGATGGTGAAGGTTAACATCTGTCAGTGCTAAGGTCATCCTCAAGACTTGACCTAAAGCACAGAAGGGGAGGGAGGTATCGAGTGATAACCACAAGCCCTGGAGGGCACAGGTCCATTAGCATTGATGCCCACAAGGGACAGTGCCAAATAAGAACTCAAAGGCCAACTTGCTTATTAGCCAGGAGCCCTGATATCACCCTAGGGGGAAATGTCCCAGAGAGCCGGGTTAGAGTAAGTCAGCACTCATCACACGCTGAACCCCATACCACACTGTCCCTGTGTCAGAGGCTTGTGGGAGTATGAGCAGAAGCTGATCCATGGAAGGGAAGACTGGGAGGAGAAATACTACAGGACCACTGTGATGTTGATCTGCAAATGGTAGGTAGAAGAAGTCAGCATTTTCAAATCTTTTTCATTTAAGTATCTTTACAACAGAGGCTTGCCAGGTAAATATCATTAAAAATTTTGCCTGGAATCAAATTCAGGCTCCCAATACATGTTTCGCAGTTAAAGTAAAAAGTCTTCTAAGAAAGGATGGTCTGTGAATATACTGTAGCAGGGAAAGAAATGATCTTGGAAGGTATCAGTAAAGTAGTGGCAATTCACCTTGGCCTCCTGGTGGGCAGGAGGAGTCCCGAGACTCTGTCACTGAATCACAGGATGCATGCTAGTGTTCACTTTCTTTGTGGTTTTCCCATCGGGTAGGTGACCTGCAGCTAGACAGCCAAAGGCTCTGTTTCTCATGTCTTTCTTGTTCCTCTCATGTGTCTTTCCCCTTATCCCATGTCTACATCAAGCAATGTCCCATGAATAGTGCATGACCAATACCTGCTAGGTAATGACAGTCACTCTGTGTCACCTAGTTCCAACTGGGGACACGTAGCACAAGCTTGCTGATACCAGAGCAGAAGGGGATATGCCATCACATAGCAAAGGGAAACCACCTGTCTGTCAGAACTGGAATTTTGCCGTTTTGACTTCTTTATTTTCCCAAGTGAAATTAAATGCGAAAATCTGAACGTGGATATTACAGCTATGGATATTACATCTTCCTTGGCGGGGAAATTTCTACTGAGAGTATATTACCAACTGAGACCTGATTCCAGACATCATTTAAAAAGAAAAATGATAGCATCAGTTACAGACTGTGTTGTAGTTTTTTTTTTCTTCGGCGGTTTTTTTTTTTTCTTCTGTTTTAGAAAAACTTTTCTAAATTTCCAAGCAAAGTGGGACCCAAGAGGTACAGCCTCTGGGAGAAACTGCTGCCTTTTGGCCTGAGTCAGTTTGCTCTGTTCTTGCTTTGGGTTTCTTTCCCTTGCCCACTATTTCCCATCAGTATTCTAATGTCACCAAGTGAAAAAAAAAAAGCCTTGTGTAACCAGGACAGAGCATGGCCTAATGCCCGTGGTAATTTTTTTTTCTGTAATTATGAGTGGTCTAAGGAATCAGGGAAAATGGAATGTATTCTAGAATCACTCCCTTGCTGATGAATAATCTAGATGATAAGAAATCTGGCTCTATCTTAATGGCTTTCCTGTAGAGAGGCACGGGGATTACAGTTTCTTGCTCTGAAGGAGGATTGGGGGTTGGATGATAGAATCTGACTTTCCAGATAAAGGACTGTAACTCTATTCAGTAGTCCCTGGAGTCACTGTGTTCCCTGTAGGGGATGATGGGTTGTGTACGTAGTGCATAGGATGGGTGGAGTATGTCTATGTGTGAATCTATGGGGCATGATTCTGCGCACATGCTTGGCTTGGGGGTGTGTGTGTGTGTGTTGGTATGTTTATGTGTTTCCTTAGACATATGTTCCCCCAGTTACCAGTGTCTACATTTTCAGTTTAAAATTCCAATCATCACTCTAGTATAGGAAATTTTACGGAATTGGAAGTTTTTCATGTCTGTGCTTCACTGCACCCTGAGTGTATCTCAACTAACCTGTGGGCAAAACAAAACCTAATTTACACCTAGGAAAATGTTCATGGGGTCCTAAAAGCATCAGATTGTGTTTCAGAATCCTTGGTAATGAACGGGTCAGCAACAGCTTCACTTAGTGTTAAATCTCACTTCTTTATAGGCCTTGCTATTTCCTCATGCTATTTGAGCATCCATGGTGGACACCTCCCTTTTTCACAAACCTTTTTAGGAGGGGCCTCAGGCTTAGTTTGCTGCATCCTGTCTATAGCATGGAGAGTGGGACAGCTCTGTTCTTTGCATTTAGACCCCAGTATAGCCTCTTGCTGTACCCAGTTCTTTTAGGAAAAATGAAAAGGAGGTGCTTGAAGGCAGAGTTGGCAGCCAGGAAATTACCCCAACTTTCTCCACTGAGGTTTGATACTTATCTTCAGTTAATGTGGCCCCAAACAGGAAATACCATGTTATTGTCTCCCAGCATGGAGCCTAGTCTAGTCACAGTGTCTCTAGGAGGGTGAAGGGTGGACCGTGCATTATAGGGTGGGGAAATGGGAACTTAGTGTGGAGCAGGACAATCTCCAGAATGTTCTTGTTGAATCTACCAATTGAAATAGGTTCAGGTTTGCTTTTGAAGGTTTTTGCAAAAAAAAAAAAAAAAAAAAAAGGTCAAAGCTTTTTGTCACTATGAACATAAAATGAGCCAAATTATGGCTTGTGTTTCTTTTTGGAGAGTCCATTCTGTAGAAATAAATCATATTTTTATAGGATTAGATTGCCTGGAGGATGTCTATCTTTTCCCCACAAAACAACACCAACAGAGAGAGCTTGATTTTTAAATGTCAAAATCCTAATTTGATTCCATTTGAGAACCTTGTGTCCAGCTGCCCCTGCTCACATGTGTGAAGGGGTTGTTGGCAAAGCTGCTCACAGCAACTCTCACAGTCCCACTTGTCTCATCTCCTGAAATGAACCAGGCCTGGTATATATCCCCTGAGCAGCAGGGACAGAGGTCGCTGCTCTTCTCAGACCAGCACTGCTCTGGTCCCCACCCTCTGGGCAGGCCCCGGGTTGTTCCCTGTACTCAGGCCTGCCAAGTCCCCTGCCCTCCTAGTCCTCCTCTGACTCAGTGCAAACTCTGACAGGTTCCCTTTATTTATGTGGCAACAACTGCTTACCTCACTTGGGCAGACTAAGGGAATTTAGATACCTCACTCTTTGTAAAAGCGTGTTCATCCTCATTTATTAGAGAAGTTATGGGTTTGTTGTGATGGTCAAATATTTCCCCCATCTGCCTCGCCCAAAAGTTCAGGTCAGGAAAACCTCCTTGGCATAGCACCTCAAGTCATAGGTCCCAATACAAACATAGGCCCATGACAGGTGCTTCCTGGGTTTTGACTGATCAGTTAATTGATCAATTGATTGATTAGGGCAAGTGGCAGTATATCCTGGCACTTGCAGCCAACGTTCCCACACTACAGAAAAAACGATGATGGAGAGACACAGAAAAGGGCAGGCAATGCAGGCACAGGGGGCCATGGAGACAGTGGCTGCCTCTGGAAGGACCAAGGTGACACAGGTGTCCTTTCCTGGCTATAGTTAAAGAACTGAAGCTGGATAAGGGGCCCTGGAGATCCACAACCCATTACTCACTGCAGAGGTGAAGTAATGAGGCTCTGAGACAGAACTACAGAGATGAGGAAGAATTGGGTTGTGTCATTGGGTTATAAGATGCCAGGAGTAGCAGGGCCCAAGTTTACTTTCTTTTCCCAAGGCCACCTAGTAACCGTCACTGCTGTGGTACATGCAGAGGCAGGCTTTTTACATGAGGAGTAGGACATCAATCGGTACACAATTTGTTTCCCATTTTCATCTCTTCCTATTCTATTTCCTATACATCAACTCCTCTTGGAGACTCTTCCCCATTCCCTTTTTCCCTCTTTTCATGACTCTTCATCCTAAAGGATCTGGTCTCATCAGGCAGTTGATGTACTTGCATCTTTAATACCTATAACATCTCCCTGCATCCTGTGGAGCCCGCTGGGTCCCACATGTCCTCCCTCCCCAAAGGCCCCTACAAACTGCCCTTTCTGGGCCTCCCCAGGGGTCCCTGCCCCTTTCTGTGCCACACACTCCAGGTGAACCGACACCTGGCAAGGCTGTGATGTGCAGGGCTCAGCCTGGGCCTCAGGGGAGCTGCAGCTGACACAGGGTTGGGAAGCTTGAATCAGACACAAGGCCCTGCCAGGGACTGGCCCACCACTTGTCCTCCCCAAGTCAGCTAATGCTGCTCCAGCTATTTTGTCTGTGAAGTGTATGTATTTAGAATCATTTTTAGAGAAATTCTGCATTTAATCCTGAACTTTGTCCCCTCAAACTATATCTATCCCAGTAGTCCTTAAAAATCATTTTTTTATATAAAGTAAAATGCATTTGCAGAATAGCACGAAAACATCTTAAGTTATGATGAGATAATCACTCTAGTGACCATCACCCAGGTCACACCCTCTCATGTCTCCGTCATTTAGTCTTAGTTTTACAAGTGACTACAAATTTAGGACACGCGATATGTCCTACATCATTGTCTTTCTAGGTACTTTCTTACCTGAAGTTTATTTCTCTGTAAGAGATCCCCACCTTTCCCATGTCCAAAATCTTGGAAATAGTAATAAAACCCTAACTTTATTCCATTTAAGAGCCCCATGTCGAGATGCCCCTGATCACCCTCTAAGGCCAACAGGAACCCTGAGGCTGTGTGTGAAGGGCTGCTGGGCTTGCTGCCCTCATTGGCTCTCACGGTCTCACTGGCCTCATTGCCTGAAATCAACCAGGAATGTTCCCTTGGGCAACAGCAACAGAGGACCCTGTTCCTCTCAGATGCACTGCTCCAGCCAGACAGTGCTGCCCTGCTCCCCACCCTGCAATTAGGCCCCAGCCTCTTCCCTGTGCTCAGGCCTCCCAGGCCCCTCCCCTCCGAACCCTTCCCAGTCCCCTATGGCTCAGTGCAAACTTTGGAAGGTCCCTTTATGTGTGTGCCCCAAATCCACCTGCTGTGGAATCCCTGTTACCTCACTTGCGGTGAATTTGGACAAGTTGCTTTACCTCTCCTTTAATATCCATCCTCTCTAAGAGGCTAGAAAACTTAATGGGATTGTTGTGAGGATTAAATATTTTCTGAGTTCCTAAGAACATCCCAGGCACATGACAGTAACTGGACACATGGAGTTAGCTGTCCTTCTCTTCTATAGAACTCAACTCCAGGATCATGCAGGGTGCTCGCCAGGGTGCCTGGAGTAGATAATTCATCCATGGACTGATTGGACAGGGTGGCCTTATATCCAGAGTCATTTTTCCAATATCCCCATGTTGGAGAACAGTAGGATTGGTGATTGGCAAAGAGAAAGGAAATGAATAGTAACTAGGAGACAGAAATTAGAAATGAATAGTGAGGGGAGAAGAAAAGATGAGGCATCCATATCATGCCCAGGGGGACAAGGGGACAGTGGCTGCCTCTGGGAGCAGCAGGACAATATAGCCACTCCTGCCTCATCACAGTTGCAACATTTGAGGGCCGGAAGGGGCCCCTACAGATCCCAGATTCATCTGCTCATTGCAGAGGAGAGGCTCTGGAGGCCCTGGGAGAGAAGTGTGCAGATGAGGGCAGAATGGGGCCTAAGGTGAGGTGTTCTCCTGCCAAACTTGGGGCCCCAAGTTCTCACCCCATCCCTCCTTCTCTTCCTTCTCCTTTCCCAAGGCCACCCCATCACACCACTGCAACTGTACATGCAAAAGGTTACTTTGCAGATTTTGAGGACTCTGACAGACAAACAGCATTCTGCCTGTAATATCACCTCTTTTGTGTCTTTTCATACTTCCTGATTCTTAATCATAAGCCCCTCTGTGTAGGCCCTCCCCATTCACTCTTTCCCTCCTTTCATGATCATCATCCTGAAGGTCAGGTCTCATCCAGGTAGTGGATCCTTGGGCCTTCACTCTAAGTCTCTCTCTAGCGTCCTCCCCTCTTTCTTGGCATTACCCTGGTTTCTACCCTGCAGGCTGCAGCTGTGACCCTTGGTGAGCAGCCCTGGATGTTCCAGGCAGGGAGCTGGGCTGAGGTAGGGGATCTGGGCCTCCCTGTTGGAGGGACCCCCTGGTGAGTCTGTATCTGCTCTGGGCCCTCTCTGCACAGGGGGCCTCTGGGAAGATGCAATTGTTCTTTTTCCTCCAGAAGCCAACATGTTCTTTAGTCCTATATCCAGGAGGAGAAATGGAGGACAGAAAATGGAGCAGAAGAGAGAGAGAAATCTGAGTGTGGATCAGGAAGCAGCAAGAGGGGAAAGAAGACAAGTGCACGTGTGGGCAATGAGTTTGTGACTCTCTTGTTGGCCCAGCAGGAAAACCGGCATGTCTGAAGAGAGCACTGGAGGGGCTGGTCTGGGCGTGACTTTGCATATCTTTATGAAAGGGAGCTAAGACTCAGGCAGGCAAATGAAGACTGCCCTGAGGACATCCTACAAGGGAATGGACACTCACAGCTTAGAAGTCCCTAAGGCTGCTTGGCTAAGCCCCCTGCAGGCTGCTTTAATCAAGGGAGTGGCTATGGGTGCTGGTAGGGACACCTTGTGCAAGACTTCCTGGGGGAGGGGTCTCATCTCCTTCCTTGTGGACAGTGCCACTTGAGTTTATCAACGTCTGCCTCTGTAGGATCTAGTCCTGCCTTCCCAACACTCTAAAGGCAGCAGGAACCCCCACCCCCAGTTAATCGTGAGGAGACATTGGGGCTGACCCTGTTTTGAGGCACCCCAGGGCCCTTGTCATGCAAGCAAGCAGCCCACCCAGCCTAACTGTGCCTCCCTGTGGGCACTTAGGAGGTCCTGGCACCAAGTGGGGAACACCACGAGGTCTGAGACCATCTGGGATATGCCCAAGCCCTGGGGACCCCCAGCCTCTGTGGAGCACCATGTTTCAAGATGAACTTCTATATATTTTTCACATATATGTAAAACTCAAAGAAAATATACACATACACACACACAAAATGATTTCACCCAATTCTTTGAGATATGTTAAGGTGGTAGAATTTCAAGTTACTTGTGCTTATTTTAGAAGTCAAATTTATCAGTAAATGTAATTGCTTTAAAACAGCAATGTTTTCTGTGTCCTTCCCACATGGAAGTTCTTTAAGCCATAAAATTTACTTTTTATTAGCATTTTTTAATTGAAAGACATAGAGGTGTGATGATGGTTTTAGAGGGAGTAATGATAATTAGCAGCAGAAGAAAAGGGCTCCGGGAAGCAGCTCTTAATTTCCCCTGCAAGTCTCCTAATTGTGCAGGCTAAATCGTGTTGAGGGTCTGGATGGAGGGACAGGGTCACCTCTCCCACCCATGTCATCAGACCTCCTGCTCCTCACAGGACCAGGTGCAGAGGACTCTGCCTTTTCATCCTGGGATCCTACAGAGCTCCCCTTTCCTCTGCATCTGTTTCACCATCCAGAGGACCTGTTACCTGAAGGCTGCTCAAGTGACTGCCTGGGCTAAATTTCTCCAATAGGATGTTTATAGACACTCTCTGTAGACATATAACACCCTCATCAGAGTGCAGAAAACAGGCCTCAGTACCCCCATGGACTTGACTCCCTATCACCT
The DNA here is from genome assembly GCF_000181295.1 of Otolemur garnettii. Lineage (NCBI taxonomy): Eukaryota > Metazoa > Chordata > Mammalia > Primates > Galagidae > Otolemur > Otolemur garnettii. The sequence goes on along the minus strand of NW_003852433.1, from coordinate 100,435 downwards.
TCTTCATCCTGCATACCCACCCACCCCAAGGAACTTCTCCTCCCTCTCTGCTTCCCCAGTAATCCCAGAGCCTGTGTCTGTGTTGCACATTCCCACAATGGGACACGGGAAGAAGGTGACATATAGATCCCATCCTGGCCCAGAGAGGACCCAGAGTCACAAATTTGGGGAAGATTAAATCAGAAAGGAGTCTTCTGTCTTCTCCCGACATGAGCTAGTTTAGTGACAGGATCTGAGCCCAGCCCAGCAGGCACCTGGCCCTTGCTCTTGGCCACTGTGCTCTGCATCTTTCTGTATTGTGTCCTCTTGAGAGTAATTTCCCCACATAATCAGCCCCTTAAATGCATTGAAGTGCACACCATGCTGCAGGGTTCCTCTTTCGACTCCTGTGGCAAGTGATGAACAGAAGAGTGACCTGGGAAAAGATTATTAACACCTTCCCATGGTCTTCTGCCAACAAGATGTCAACAGGCATCTCTATTTTGAATGTATTGGGCAGGATATTGCCTCAAAGTTATGATTTTAAAAAATCACAAAGGGTTCGAATACATAAAAGTGTCTGCATTCAAGGGAATCCACTGTTCTTTCCCAGAAGTGGATCAGCAGCATTGAAATCCCCATCTAGCCACACAACAGGGTAGAGCCACAAACATCATCCCCTGCCAACTGGCCCATGGGGGGTGCTGTGGAAATGATGCCTTAAATAGATTCCAGAGTCAGGATTATAGTTTATACAGCAGGCACTGAGGACGGGAGCAGGGAAGTGATGCTTGGAGCTGGTGTAGCCACTGCCCACTCTCACTGAGGCCTGAGTCCAGGCTACTCAGACAGTTGGTAGGACTTAAGTAAGAGAGACAGACTCTGGGAACTTGGAGGCTTTGTGCATTGAATGACTTAAGCACTGGTCCAACAGGCCAGTTCTTTCCAGTTAAGTAATCTTAACTGCTTATCTTCTCAGTTTGGTCAGTTGAAAACACAGCTTAGTTTCTGTGCAACTGTCATGTGGGCAGTTGGTTTGGAATGTCCTGGGTTCTGAGTCAGTTGGGAATCAAGGAGTTGGGGAGGTCACCTGACCACAGGGAAGTCTCACCACAAGGCAGCTGATAGAATCATGTGCTGGGGAGATGGATACAAAATTGGTCCTGGTCTTTCAGCAGGGCTGCAGTTGAGGGAAAGACACTGCATTTGGGGTCAGGGAGTCAATCCGGGGGTTGAGTCAGAATTTGGGCCACTCTCTGGGGCCAGGCACCTCCTGCAGGGAATCACCTGTTTCCCAGCATCAACCTTGGGTGGAGGAGGATTTGGGGAAGGGATTGAGCAGAGTCCTAGGTATTGTATCCAGGGAGTGTCGTAGTGGTCTCAGGTGTTCAGGAATCTCTAGGATACCAAGCATATCCTCTATCTTAGACCTATTAGTCATCAGTGTTGTGACTCTGGGACAGTCACTTAGGGTCTGTAAATTTCATTGCCCTGAACCACAAAATGGAAGTCACAGCCCCTATTCTGCTCAGCCTACATCACACAGGCTGGATTCTTTTCCATGAACTGTAAAGTGTCCTAGTCCTATCCATGTGGCAAAGTAAGTCTCCATACTCCCCTGTCCCGTCACTTTCCATGTCGTTTCGAGTTTACCACTGCTGTGTGTCTAACTTTTTCATCCATAAATTGAATACTTAATAAGTAGTACTTGTAAAGCACATGTCATTTTCTTGAAGCTTCATCTGCATCACATAATGATAATAAGCAGGCCCTATTCATATTTCCATGCCCCAGAACAGGGAACTGAGAGCAGAAGAGCTAAAGAACTTTCCTAGGAACACTTGGCTGTGATTTCAGGTCCTCAGGTTCCAGCACCCATATTCTTGGTCACTATGTTGTGTAGACTTTCTACATTATCTAAATGAAGTGATTACTCCCACACTTTCTACATTATCTCATCTGAACAAAGCCATGACTCCCACACAATCTGCCTATGCAGTATATTTTAAACACACACCCAATGGCAAGACCTTCCTAAGCCCTGCTTTAGTGAAGGTGACTCCTCTAGATGAGGTTCTAGGACCTTGTTGCAAGAATAGAAAAAAAAGCAAAAGCTAATAAGTGAGTCAAACAAAGTTTGCACGTGATGATAGATGCTCGGTCAAGCAAACACGTTGCCTGTCCCCAGGAGTCATTCCACAGCATCGGAAAGAGCACCTGGCCAGATACAAGCATTGAGCCTTGGCTACTCTCCTATACACCCTGCTCCAGTGAAGGCCCAGTGGGGCTGCTGTCACTAAACTGATTGAGATAAGCTTTCTGTTAGCCAATAGTTTGCTTCAGCTATTCTCCATCAGTAACAAAGTCAAACAATTTCCTGTAATTTTTTTTTTCAATATTTGTGCTAGAGAAAAGGCTTTTTGTTCTAGGAAAGCTCCAAGTCAGGGTAAATACAGATAGTTTAGCAAGTTTGATCTTACAGGGTCCACCAGACAGGTTGTTTAGTGAAGATTTTCTAAAAACAAGGCTTTGAGGGAGTTCCAGCCCCATCCTGCTCTGTCCAATGGCTGCCAATTTGCTGGTTTACACCATAAACATGGTATTTGAGTTTTCAAGCTACTTTGGGATTACAAGACAAGGGATGAGGATAGGACAAGTTAAAACAGCACAAAAATCATGGTTCTTACTAAAATTCAGGTTTTTGTTACTTGGGGATTTGTTTTTGCTTGTTTATTTGTTTGGAATCAACTTTCTCTCCATTCCCACAAGTTACAGTGTGTACAGAGATCTGAAAATGGTGGTGGTGACAATTTTTAACAGTTTCCTCACTTCTCTATTGAAAGAGAAATTTTTTTTTGGAGGTCTTTATCCTGACATGTCTGCTAAAGTCAGTTGTTAAATTATGTTCTATGGAATATCCTCTGACTATTTTGGGACATCTGTAATAGTTGCAATGCAGTGTAAATTGTATCTGAGATGAAAATTTCTCTTCTAGTAGAATGCATACTATTAGGTGAAATAGATAAAATTAAATTTAAATACAGGGTGTCCATAAAGTTCGTGTGGAATTTAAAATAGTTGTCTGATGGGGCAGGGGAGGATGGAGATTTACTCTGCCACATGGACAGGGCTAGGACACTTTATAGTTCATGAAAAAATAGTTTAAAATTGTCTAGTTTGAATTGCACGTGAACTTTATGGACACCTTATATAGAAGAGGGTCTCATTTTAAGGGGATTTTCTTAAAATGATATTTTAAGAAATATTGAATAAAATGACCTGGTATATGTCATTATAGAAGTTTTGAGATACACAAAAATCAAGAAACATGTAATCTGCTCAGAATGAAACAAATGATGCCCTCCCAGCAACACCAGTAAGCCCAGCAATTTGAAACTTGCCCGTGTGAATCAGAAAAGACACTGTCAACGATGTTTCTTGGAAGTGAAATAATGGACCATAACACGTCCATCTCAAAACTTTTGTAGTGACCCATGTCCTTGTGGTTAATATTGGCAGTATCTTATAGCTAAATTTAAATTGTTAGGAGTTCATTTGTTTTTCTCCCCCTCCAATTTAAAACACTATTCTACGTAAAATTTTATAGCAGTTGGGCTTAGATATTTAATTTATATATACTTACAGAGAGACAGTAATACTAATGAAGTTAAATGTACACAATGGATTTGTTCTAAAAGCCAAGAGAAAATTTATGAATATTGACCAGAAGCAATGTTCTTGAAATTTATAAATATAGCTGATCCTTGAACAATGTGGGAATAGGGGCACCTACGCCCTGTGTGGTCAAGCCTGAGTGATGATATAATCAGTCCATTAACATATGTTTTATATGCATTATATACTATATTCTTACAATAAAGTAATCTGGAGAAAAAAATGTTATTTAAAAAATCAAAAGGAATGTTATAGAAAGTCTGGCCCTTGTCCCTAAGACCACATCAGAAGAATGAGGACAGATAGTTTGAGAAGAAAAAAGAAGTTTATTAATTTGCTGGCAAATGAAGAAATTGTCAAACTCCTGACTTAAAAAGACTAATGTCCCGCTGCTGGGCAGAAACTGGAGATTTGACAGGGAATGGTTTGATTAATCCCTTTGTCAGCTAAAACGATCTCATAACCTTTACCCAGACAATTCCCCTGAGCCGCCATCTGAGATTCCAAGAATAGAGGACACTCTCCTGACCCTCCTGACCACTGGTCTGATATAGGGATACAGCTTTTAATTCCCAAATACAGTGCAAGAGGTTTTAGAGAGACAAAACATTTTTATCCATTTTCAGGCCATTATTTCTATTGTATGGAGAAAATATATTTGCTATTTCTTAAGTGGAAGTGGATCATCATAAAAAGTCCTTATCTTTATTATCTTTAAATCAAGTAGGCCGAGGAGGAGGAAGAGGAGGGTTTGGTCATGCTGTCTCATGGGTAGCAGAGATGGAGGAAAAAACCTGCACATCATGGACCCTGCCATTCAAACTCAGTGTTTCAAGGGTACTCAACAAGAAATTTCTGAAAATGCAATTGATTTTGAAATTTCGGTTCAATGTTGAGTTAAAACATTTGACTCAAGGTTTGTAGTAACCTCTGTATCATTAGTAAAAACCTTGTTTCTGCAAAAATTAAACAAAAATATAACCAGATTGAAGAGGTGAAGCCAGATGTGAACAGGATGGGAGAAGACTCCTTCTACATAAAAACCCAACATAGATCAATCTCACTTTAGAATTGAGCCACCTTTGGGAGGTGAGTAGAAGAGAAATGAGTCCAATCTTATTTTGCTTTTACTTCTTATATTTCTACAAAAATTCAATATAGGAGGGCAAGGTCTCAGGAAGTGAATACACTATTAATGCAGCAGGAGTCATCTGAGACCAACTCAATGCCAAGCACGGCAGGTGCACTTAGGGCCACTGGGTCTTCCGTTCCAGGACCTATAGGCAGGACTAGATTTCCAACCCAGGCTGGAGATGTGACATGTTCTTTCTTTTCTCAATCAAATCACAGCTTGGGCTACTGTAGGCTATGATGGATTGAATGTTCCCTGATGATTTCATTTAACCTGTCAGCTGCTGCTGTAGGTTTGTGCCTCAGCCAGGTTGGACCAGCAATGGAGCTGAAGGAACCCTGAGACTAGATCAGTGATGTCCTGTAGAAATGTAATGTGACCCACCTATGTAATTATACATTTTCTAGTTGCCATAATAAATAAATTACAAAGAACCAAATTAAAATGATTTTAATTAAGAGCTGGGCACCATGGCTTATGCCTGTACTCCTAGCCCTTTGGGAGGCTGAAGCAGGTAGATCGCCTGAGCTCGAGTTTGAGACTTGTCTGAGCTAGAGCAAGACTCTGTCTCTAAAAATAGTGGGGTGTTGTGGTGGGCACCTGTAGTCTCAGCTACTCAGGAAGCTGAGGCAAGAGAATCGCTTGAGCCCAAGAGTCTGAGGTTGCTGTGAGGTATGATACCACAGCACTCTAATGGGGGCAATAAAGTAAGACTCTGTCTCAAAAAAAATGATTTTAATTGGTAAAATTTTTGTCATTTGAATGTGGATTTACATTGATGACACAAACTTTTTTTTTAATTAAGTCAAATACAAATACAAATAGATCTTGGATACATTCATGCATATGTGGGGTACAATCTGCTGATTTTTTAAATATAATCTAACATGACTACATTTAACCAATCCACATAGCCTTCACCTTAATTACTTGATTGTGACACAAAGATTTTTAAGAGTTTTTTGTTTCCTAGTGCAGTGCCTCACTCCTATAAACCCAGCAATTTGGGAGGCCAAAGAAGCAGCACTGGAAACCCAGGAGTTGAAGACCAGTCTGGGAAATAAAGCAAGAGTTCATCTCTACTAAAATTAACCAGGCGTAGTGGTGCCTGTGACTAGAGACCCAGCTGCTCAGAAGGCTGAAGAAGGAGGATCACTTGAGCCCAGGATTTCAAGGTTACAGTGAGCTATGATCACACCACTCCACTTTGGGCAGCAGAGCAGGACTCTGTCACTTAGGAAAAAATCAAATTCTTTTTTGAGACAGGGTCTCCTTACTCAGACTAGTCCTGAATTCCTGGACTCAAGAGTTCCTCACTCTCGCCCTGAAATAACTTAGGAGACCTGGAAAAATAGAGTCGGGACCCCTAGTTAGGTTAATTAATTGGTAATTTATTTTACCTGCTGCAGGGGCTGCTGCTCCGAGAGACAGTCAGCAGCCCAGCTGTGAGGGTGA
>NW_003852433.1:88547-93863 GCF_000181295.1 Otolemur garnettii | reverse complement strand
GGAGAAGGGAGGAGGAGGGAAATGGGCTGGGGGTGGGGAACAGGTGAGGGCTGGGGAACAGGAGTGGGCAGGGGAAAGAGGGCTGGGTTACAACATTTTCCACTCCTCTTCTTGGCAAATTAAATCTTTAATTGAAGATGAGGGCTGAGGGGCTTGGTGGTTAGAGTTATGGTTCTCTTCTCTTTGACTTTATTGGTTAAGTCTGGTCTCTGGGCTGGAGGTTGTGTAGCTGCTACAGTAGAACATGGTTAATTACTCAAGTGACTATTTAAATAATTCAGTCTCTTTTAGTTTTTAGGAGTTCCTGTTGGCAGGGGATTGATGAAGTTTTTTGAATAATACTGGTGGCAAGGCTCATATTTAATTAAAGTTTGTTTCTTGGCAGAGTTTATTATTTTTTGCTTTTATGGCTTTGTTTATACATATTACAAATTTTTAATAGATGACTTTTGTTGAGGTTAGTTTTTAAGTCCCATTTAACAGATTATTTTAGTACAGACCAGGTAGGGATTTAATATAGGTGAGTGACAGCCTTTTTTCTCTTTGAATTAATTTTTTCTTCTTTTTCTCCAATTTCTTTTTTTTACTAAAATTATAGCAGAACTAATTTAGTTATTAAAATGAACTGTACTTTCAGCATACTGATTATTTGCATAAAGTGCAGTAAGAATAATTATTAATTATCTGGACTCTTTTTAAAATTGGCTTTGCTGGAACTTTTTATAAGGAATTTTTAGGTTAGACTCTTTAAAAGTCTCTCATGAGCCCAGATTTTATCTGTGCCATTAGATAACCTGTAGGCATTGGGTAAATTCTTCTTTTGAGGTTCCCAAGCATATTTCGACCCCCAGACCCTGTCAGGAAGTTACCTTCATTACTTACTACAGATCAGGAAATGTTACTGATGGGTATCTGGCCAGTTTTCTAGAGGGCTTTTTATAGGCTTCATAAAGTTAACCTTAACTCCTTAACACAGTCTGGACATTTCTGGAAATGCCCTCCCAGCCAAAGCCTTGGTAAAATAACCAGTGTCTTTATTATGTTTTATAGAACAAAACAGATTCTTATTGAACTTATTCAAATAACTGTATTGTTAGAAATTAAGAATATTTACAAATGACTTGTAGAGTTGGAGAAATTAAGGAGAGAGAAAAAATATATGTTTTAAACTCTGCTCATAAGTATATACATTGCTTGAAATGTTACAAATAGCTCAAAAGACAGAAAATAGTTTTCTTGACTTTTGGAAAACAGAACACAGAATAATATTTCAAACAAAAAGCTATAATAAACTAGTTCAGTTCCACATAACTGATTTCTGTTTTGTTTGAAACTAGATTAGCAATACTTATAGATATGTTAACTTTCTAATGAAAATTTCAGAAATCTGAAGGTACTTAATTTTTAAAGACATTAGGAATTTGAATTCAAGAGAATTCCTCAGCTTTTCTTAATATTTTTCTTTTTTAGGATGAACTTTGAATTTAGTCAGTTACATAAAAAATACTTTCCTTTTAGATGAATTAAAATTCTTACTGACAGTCTTAATGTTAGACAGACTAATGTTTTACAGTATTGGAATATATATATAACCATAGTTTACATAAAATTAATTACCATTTCATATCTGACAATGCTTCCCATACACTTTTAACAAACTAAATAAGTCAAATTTTTTTTTTTTTTTTTTAGGATTAGAATCTGCCAGTCTCGGTTCATGTGGCCAGTGTCACAACCACTGTGCTATGGGTACCAAGTTCTGAATTTAGAGTTTTTACTTTGGAAGTTTTGTCAAATATCAAAGGTTTAAAACATTTGTTTAACCAGAGTTACAAGCTAAAATATTTTGAAGGAAATAGTCAACTGGATTACATGTAAACTTTTTACAAAGTCTTTTTTATGAGTTTAACTTTTGTTTTGCATTTTACCCTTTAAAAAAAAATCACACAATATTCTTTCCTTATACAATGTCATTTTTTGTTCAGTTTTTCTTACTCCCTAAAATTTACTTTCTTTAAAATAGAATTACAGTTAACTAATAATCAAACTGATAATTAGAAAGTTTTAAAAAGCAAGAATTTTCTTTGATAAAGACTCAGTTTTAGGCAATTAAATTATTACATTTTACAAATGAGAGACATTTTATGAAATATAACATTGATACAGGATTTTCTCAATTAGACCTAAACAGAAAAGTTTTATTTTTCAGGCTCAGGTAAATTTAGAAATCAGATTTTTATTTCCAGGCACAAACACATTGCAGGTTATACTCTTTGAGTCCTAGTAAGGTTATGAATAAAGCAGTTCTAAACATTTGGAAGGTTTTACTCTGAGTAGGGAGTACACATCATAATTTTTCCAGATAAAAACTGTGAAAGCTTAATAACCCTGCCTAAGGTGCGAGGCTGTATTTATTCATTTGTTAGAGTACCCATTCCATTTGTAAAGGTATATTTTTGTTTATAAATGAAGCAATTTATTAACTCAGCATCATTTGTTTTAATGTTTCTTGTTGGCACCTATCCAGCAATTCTGTTTAGATTTTTCTGTCTTTGAGGTGTCAATTTGCGGTCCCCATCTTGTTTCTTTTCAGACCCTTTAGGGCTTGGAGGACCCTGTGGGCCACACTTTTGAAGCCTCTACTGAAATGGCTGGGCATGATGCCATTTCTCTGACACCCCCCATAGATAGCTAAATCCGGCAAGGTAGAGGCGGTGAGGTGGGAAAGCCAGGCAAAAGGAGTAGGCAAGTTGGAAAGGAACCAAAACTCTCTTTACTATGTTTGAATTTTTTAGCCAGTCATCGCTGCTGTTGCCAGCAGCAACCCTGTCATTTGCATAAGTGGGAACAAAAGTTCAACAAGAAATATGATCAGATGACAAAATAAATGTACTAATAAGTTATTATAAAAATCTACCTGATTACCCCCTTTTTTTGACTGATGGCAACTAAGAGTATTATCAGGTAAATGTTAAACAGAAAAAAGGAGGGACCTAAAAGTTTGGTGATGATGGGGCATTAAAGAGTTAGGGGGATGCTAAGCCTAATACCAATAATAAAGATGAAGACACTAATGACTGCCAGGCCAAAGAAGGACCAGATGGTAAGGGGTATAGAACACATAAAAGTAAATAAGTAAGCAAGGCAGTTTCAGAAGGGTCCCTGGAAAGAAAAGATCTGCAATCCACTCACAAATGTTTTCAGGACTGTTTGTTTCAGGCCGAGACCAATCTTATAGTAAACACTGAACAAATGTCGTAAAAAGACAAGGCAGGCATAGACCCTGACGTAAATGATACCTAATAGTCCACATTTATTCTCACACTTTTGTGCTTTTAGAATTAGAACCAGAACACATTCTTATACACTTTTAACAGGCTTGTGAGTGATCTAACATCTCAGGGGTTGATTGGACTCTTGCTCTTTTCTGGGAGTCCCTGACAGGACAGTAGGGCTGTAGTTCCCACAAGTTAATGGCCCAGTAACCCGGGGGCCCTGTTTAAAGTTCCTGTCTTATTGGTCTTTCCTTGGAGGTTAATAGTTAATTAATGTTTGTAGACACCAGTTAAAAATAGATATCAAAATGGCTTACCTCTGTGGCCCTTTATAGGGGCCCTGGGATGTTTTCAGAGGGCACCTCTCCTTAAAGGGATTACAGCCTGCCTCCCTCAGAGACCACCTGAAGATCGGCAGAATATATACTAATTAGAGTGATGTTAGGTTGCTATTTTAAAAGGTAAAGAGGACTGTTTTTTTTCTTCAGGCTCAGATGAGTAACTGACCTTGGGTTTCCTGCTGAGAGCTGGCACCTTATTTTAAAGCTATTTGTTACATAGTAACTACAGTTTTTTGTAGGCAGAAGAGGAACAGTTTTAATAAACTTTGTATTAACCTTTAAATTGTAATTCAATCAGATAATTTGGCAGGGTGAGGCAGGGGACAGAGTCAGTTTCTCAGCGGCCGCCTCAAGAGTGAAAAGTGGCTTTTATGCCCAAGCCACATTCAGTGGCCACAGCCTGGGTTAAAATAAATTGTACATAGAACAGAAATATGGACACTTAAACTCATAAATTGAAGGTGTATATAGAAACAAAAGTGATGCCCAGTCTCAAGGATATTAATAGTTTACCAGGAAAAAGAAGAGGAAGGAAAACCCAGCGACTTTCCCTGGATTGAAATCTAAGAGAGTTCCCTAAAGGAACCTTGAAAGGACACTGAATAAAGCAGCAGGATTGATAAATTAAATACAATCTTGACTAACAGGTGTTACACAATTTACTTATATCAAGCTCACTGGACTGCCTAAATCGCAACTTTTTCTTGGCACAGTCTTTACTTTTTACACACCCCACATACACATGATTTGTAGATTTAAGTTAATATTTACCAAGTAGGTGCCCACTTCTTAAATTGAAAATCTGGAATTTTTAGTTTCTCTTTGTTAATCTGGTTAGTTTTACAGAAAATATGCACTTTGTTACTGTTGTTCTTGGTGAATTTGGCTGAAATTAAAAAGTTACTGAAAGAGCATTTTCAAAAATTACTCTGTCTTATTTTGAACATATCGCTAAGTGGACAAAAGACTACAATACAAAATGTTATAAAAAACAGATAAACCAATAAAGTAAAATGACAAGGGGATGGGACAGGAAACAAACGGAATTCAACAGGCAGAAATTAGTCAGACACGGAGTCACATTTAACTCTTTCACTCACTTATACAAAACTTAAAAAATAAAAGACATACAAACCAAAACCAGCACAATTGACTGCAGAAACCCAAGACAACCCAATAGGAGACTGCAATTTACCAGAACAGGACTAGCCTACAAGTCCGAACAGTCCAAAAAGACTGCTAATACCAGAACAGTTTAATAAAGAGCTACAAACATGACAACACAAAAACAAACAACCCAAAGAGACAGGGGACGTCTCCCCCATCTTGGGCCACGTCTAGCCTAGCCTATTGTTCCCCCAGATTCTCTAGAGACCCAGACAGACTTACTTAAGGCGCCATAATTAAATCACTAAAACAGAAAATTTGGAAACCTGTGACCCCAGTTTTTTTCTCTTTTCCTCTCACTGGCTGAGAGCCCCAGGGCAGAAGGACATCTTCTCCGAGGCCTTCCCCTGGAGCTGTCAGCCTGTGGCGGATCCAGGCGAGGGGTCAGAGGGTGACGATCTCTCTGGGAGCCTCCAGATGAAATAACTTAGGAGACCTGGAAAAATAGAGTCGGACCCCTAGTTAGGTTAATTAATTGGTAATTTATTTTACCTGCTGCAGGGGCTGCTGCTCCGAGAGACAGTCAGCAGCCC
>NW_003852433.1:56138-88160 GCF_000181295.1 Otolemur garnettii | reverse complement strand
GAGGGCTGGGGAACAGGAGTGGGCAGGGGAAAGAGGGCTGGGTTACAACAGCCCCTGCCCCCTGAGTAGTTAGGAATACAGGCGCATGCCATCACACCTGACAGTTTTAGGGTTTTTTGAATGAAACCTCTAAATGTGAATCTTCACAATCTTGGAGAAAAAGTCCTCTTGAATAAAATGACAGGTCTAATGAGCATGATTTTAAGAAATACCTCTGAATAAGTCTAATTTCCTTGATCAGAACATGAGATTTTATTTTTGTGATAAAATCTATTTGACTTTTTGTTGAGACAAGAGTCTCTCTCTGTTGCCCCAGACTAGAGTGCCATGGCGTCAGCCTAGCTCACAGCAACCTCAAACTCCTGGGCTCAAGTCATCCTTTTGTCTCAGCCTCATGAGTAACTGGGACTACAGGCACCCACCACCATACCTGGCTAGTTTTTTTATTTTTTAGGAGAGATGGGGTCTCATTTTGATCAGATTTGTCTCTAACTCCTGAACTCAGGCAATCCACTCATCTCAGCCTTTCAGAGTGCTAGGATTACAGGTGTGAACCATCATGCCTGGCCCATAAAAAAACATTTGAAACTACCTCAATTCATAGATTAATTTTGATGCCCAATATTTCACTTCAATACTTACAGCTTTAATCCCAAATCTTATCAACATCCATACATAATATACAAGACCTAACGTAGAATAATAATAGCGCAATATAGGTCTGTAATTAATTTAAAATTCCTTAAGTCAAAGTGATACACTTTGTGGTAGTCAGATTACAATATCAGTAACAAACCAATTTGTGGCATAATTAAATCAAAACCTGATTAAGGAAGACAAGCAGGATGTGAATAGGGTGGGAGGTGGGACCTTCTATATAAGTGGAGCTCACTTCATGTCTGAGCTGTCAGTGGAAATAGGTGGAAATTATAGAAGAATCTAGGAGAGGTGAGTCTGATCTTATGTTACTTCTTTTTTTGCTTATTAGAATACTGCAAAGGACAGATATTAGAGAGCATGGTCTGGACAATGGAGTAGTTATTAATTCAGCAACTGTTATTTGAGACCAATTCAATGCCAGGCACTTAAGAATACTGTATCCCCTCCTAGGAAAAGAAATTAGGTTTTCAATACCCAGTGTAGAGAAATTGCTGTCTTCAACTTCCTTAATCAGAGTTTGGCCAGCTCTATGAGATCATGAAGGGATTTTCCTCCTTTGATTTATTCAATCTTTTATTCAACCTTTCAGCTACTGGAAGGTATTTTTTTTTTTTTGCCACAGCGATATTAGAACACTTGGGCTGTAGGGGGGGGAGTGTTGCACAGTGTCTGAGTCTAGCCCCCAGCTGTCCAGTAGAAATATAATGAAACCCATATGTGTTATTACACATTTTCTAATACCCTATTGACTTGCAGGGTGGGGGAGTTAAATTTTAATACAGAAAATGTGATATCATTATATCATTTAATCAATCTCTAAAAGTTTTTAATAAAATCATTTACATTCTCTTTTTCTCATATTTTCAAAATCCAGTGTGCATTTTTTTTTTTAACACAGGACGCACGTCTCAATTTCCATAAGCCCTATTCCAAGGGCTGGACATCTGGATCTGGACCTGTTCTCCACACCAGCTTCCCAAAGAAAGAATCATGTGCAGAGTGTGGTGATGCATGCTATAATCTTAGCACTCCAAGGATGGTGGATTGCTTGAGCTCTGGAGTTTGAGACCAGCTTGAACAAGAGAAAGACCTCCATCTCTACTAAAAATAGAACAAAGACTAAAACAACCTACCTGGGGGTGGTGTGGCACACACCTATAGTCCCAGCTACTCAGGAGGCTTAGTCAGGAAGATCACTTGAGCCCAAGAGTTTGAATTGCTGTGAGTATAATGCCAGGGCACACTTCCCGGGGAAACAAAGTGAGACTCTGTCTTATAAAAAAAGAAATCTAGTGAGCATTTTTCACATGGGAAACAGGTCTCAACTCCCATCAGACCTATTCCAAGGGCTGGCCAGCAGGGTCTGGACCCTTTAACAAAACCAACTTGCCAAAGAAAGAATCATGTCCTTTATTCTGACTAGCATACCAACTATCATAGGTTCAGGGCCGTGAGTCTTTTACCTATTACTAGACACTGAGATGCCTACTCATGTAAAGACGAAAGCGCTCTAAGGAGTATTGTCATTCAATTCATGTACATTTTCCTACAGATAGTGGCCATGGCTGAACTATTTAAAGAAGGAAGCTGGTGTCCTTCCTGCTTATCTTATCTTGAAAACACTGCGTACCTAAATTGTGGCTACATCCGCTGCCTCCGATGCATTGGCTCACTCCAGAAGGAAGCCCATGGAAAGGCATCTCATGCCCTTTCTGTTCTGTGGTCTGTTAGAAGAATGATCTCAGGTTCCATCATCTGCTGAAGAGGATGGTTTCCAAAGTCAAGAAATTAGAGGCCCAGCTGAGAGCAATTCTACGCCAGAACCCAAGGATGCTGAAATCCTGTGGTAAGAAATCTGTGCAATCTGCTCTTAGCCCCAGCAATGGCCCTGGAAAAAACAACTGTTCAAAAGGTTCTGCATTACATGTGGGTATTAGCTGAGTTCTAGCACCTAAAAATATTAAGCCCCAGAAAGATTATGCCCCTCTAATCTATCTGAGCATAGATTTGAGTTTTTGAAGGAAATATAATATTTAGGTGTTGTCCTAGTCCTGTGCTGTCCAATATGGTAGTCACCAAGGGCTACTGAGCCTTTGAAATGTGGGTAATGCCCCAGGTGGAAAGGCAATAATTTCTGATGTATGGCCTTATATGTTATTTAAGATATTTTGCATGTTTTATTGCTTTTTAATTTTTTTTTTTTGAGACAGAGTTTCACTATGTCACCCTTGGTAGAGTGCTGTGACGTCACACCTCACAGCAACCTCAAACACGTGGGTTTAAGTGATTCTCTTGCCTCCACCTACCAAGTACTTGGGACTACAGGCGCCCACCACATCACCCAGCTATTTTTTATTGCAGATGTCATCATTGTTCAGCTGGCCTGGGAGGTGTTTGAACCCACTACCCTTGGTGTATGTGGCTGGTGCCGTAATAACCACTGTGCTACAGGCACCGAGCCAATATTATTGATTTTAAATATGTCTATAGAAAAATGTTAAATTGTACACATGGTTTTCATTGTATTTGTCTGGGCAAGACTGACCCAAAACATGGCTTTTCAAACTTGAACATGTGTTAAATTACCTGGAGAGCTTGTTAAAATACAGATTCTTACTCTATAGGACCAGCCTGGCCTGAGAATAAGGATTTCTGACACTTAATATTTCATATTATTTTATAGTAGGTAAAAGTGTTTTCTAATCATTCACAATATTTATTAGTTGTCTATATTTGGACTGAGTCTATGTTAAATTGTATAATTTTGTGAGTAAACAACATTCCTAGTCTCTGTCTTCAGGGATCTTATGCTCTAAAGGGGGAAAAAAACTTTAATAAAGTAAAAAGAACTTAATGTAAAAAGATTACCCACTGTAAGAGGTGCTTGTGACAAATATGTTCATTCATTCTCTATATGAAATCTGACTTAACTGAGGAATCTTGGGAAGTTTCTTCTGAAAAATTCTGATTTAGGGAAGAAGAGTAGCTTAAAGAAACATAAGTGATTGAGATATTTGAGCCTTTACATTAGAATTGAAAGTAGGCTTAGAGTCTGTGTATCTGCTGATTTATCTTTTTGTCTTTCCACAGTAGATATGACTTTTGATGTAGACACAGCCAATAATCGACTAATCATTTCTGATGACTTGAGGCACGTCCACTGTGGACATATCACACAGAATCGCAGAGAATGTGCTGAGAGATTTGAACACTCAATCTGTGTCCTGGGCTCCCCTCTGTTCACCTCTGGATGCCATTACTGGGAGGTGGACATGGGGACAAGCAAAGAATGTGACCTGGGTGTTTGTAAAGAATCTGTTAATTGACAAGAGGCAATTATACTGTCTTTAGATATTGGCCTGTGGACCGTGGGTTTGAGAAATGAAGAGCTTCTGTCAGCCAGCACTATGCTTTTAACCCCCCTCTTAGGGAGACTTCCATTACACCGAGTAGGCATTTTCCTGGATATGGATGTTGGAATCATTTCCTTTTATAACATCAGAGATGGATCCCATGTTTTTACATTCACTGAAGTGTCCACTGAAGAACCATTGCATGCATTTTTTTCTCCTGCAAATCCAATTAATGATGATCAGGCTTCCTGAGTATCAGTCCCATAATAAAGCTGGAAACTGCCAGGTCTCCAGTTTATCTAGAGCAAGGCAGATAAACTTTTAGCTACAAAAACTATGTAGAGAAAATCACTTTACGCTCAAACCCAAAAATGTTTCTTCTTGGTTCAACACATGGGACAGAGTTACAGGAGAAAATACAGAAAATTTTATGAATCATGAATATGAAGTAGGTGAACTGAGAAAAATTACATTTCAAAAATTATTTTTTTTGAGACAGAGTCTCAAAGCTGTCACCCTGGATAGAGTGATGTGGCGTCACAGCTCACAGCAATCTTAAACTCTTGGGCTTAAGTGATTCTCTTGCCTCAGCTTCCCAAGTAGCTGGGATACAGGCACCTGCCACAACACCTAGCTATTTTTTTTATTAAGTCACATCACATAGGTCATAAATACATTTACACAAATGTGGGGTACAACGTGTTGATTTTTTTATACAATCTGATGTGCTTACATCAGACCACTTGTTACAGTTGTCACTGTTTTTAGCTGGCCCTGGCTGGGTTCAAACCCGCTAGCCTCAGTGTATGGCTGATGCCCTACCCACTGAGCTATGGGCACCACCTTACATTTCAAATATTAAGTATTTGAGATGATGCCAATCATCTTTCAGAACTGACCTGAAATGAAGAGAATACTCATTACTGATCACTTGAAGGCAAAAAAAAAAAAAAAAAAAGTCAGTACTTCCCAAAGCAATCTACTGATTTGATGCCATCCTGTTAAAATACCAACATTGTACTTCAAGACTGGGAAAAAATTATTTGTTTTGTGTGGAACAGCAATAACAAAAAAGCCTGTATAGCTAAGGCAGTTTTCAGTAACAAAAACAAAGCCAGGGGCATCAGCATACCAGATTTAGGCTGTACTACAAGGCCATAGTGGTCAAACCAGGAAATGAAACTAACATCTTACAGCCACCTAACCTTTGATAAACCAAACAAGAACAGACACTGGGGTCAAGACTCCCTATTCAATAAATGGTGCTGGGAGAACTGGATATCCACATGTAAAAGACTGAAACTGGACCCACAACTTTCTCCACTCACAAAAATTGACTCAAGATGGACAGAAGACCTAAATTTAAGGCATGAAACAATAAAGATCCTCAAAGAAAGCATTGGAAAAACACTGGAAGATATCAGCCTGGAGAAAGACTTTATAAAGAAGACTTCCATGACAATTGCAACAACAAAAATAAACGGGACTTAAACTGAAAAGCTTCTGTACAGCTAAGGAGACAACAACCAAAGCAAATGGACAACCTACCCTTTGGCGTGCATAATCATGTACATTCTCACTCTCTCCTGCAGTGTCCCCCTCACACTTTTATGCCTTATCTCTGTAATCCTCAGTCTTCCCCACAGCCAACACCCACGTGCCCTTTTTCTCAACGCACTGACAGAAACATGTCTGCAGTTTTCTTTTTTTTTGTTACCATTTTTCTGGGGTCCTCAGGACCTATTTGATAAGGAACAAAATGAATAGGGAATGAATAAAAGAGCCATTAACCAATGAATCCACTCATTGAACATTCAATTATGGAGAAGGTTTATATAAACCAGGCATAGGTGGGAGTGGAAGAGTGTGAAAAGTGTGGGAGAGGCGAGGGGCTCAGGCTGAGAAATATAGCCAGTGTTGTCAGAGTCACACTGATTTTACTGACCTGATGGGGAAAGCTGTTCTTCCACTATGTCAGCTCTTACCGAGAAATATGGTATATAGAATATTCTGGAAAAAGAAATAAATGTGGAGTCTCTGGGTTTGGTGTTACTAGGTACTTCTCTGATTCGGTAAAGAAAGATGCAGAAGAAATGTCATATTTCAGGTCCTACCCACTTAGCTTGCTGCTATTCTAGGTGATTAACTTACATTGGCTTCTCCATTTTGATAAGTGAGAAACAGAGAATTAGAGTCTCTGGCCTGTAAACCTGCTACTGGATTAAGCAGAAAGGCAACATTTTACTTGTGTTTTTCTCTGTTTCCTTTTGATTTTATGACTATGTGGCCCAAGCTGGTCTAATTCCTGGCTTCAAAAGATCTTCCTACCTCCACCACACAAAATGTTAGGATTATAGGTGTGAGCCACATTGCCCAGTTCATTCCACTACATTTTTTATAAAAATAGACAGGCCTGGTGGCTCATGCGTGTGGTCCCAGGGACTCAGAGGCTGTGGTAGGAGGATCACTTGAGGCCTGGACTTTGAGGCAGCAGTGAGCTTTGATCATGCCACTGCCCTCTGGCCTGGGCAAGAAAAATACAAGTAAAATGTTGCTGTTCTGCTTAATCCAGTGACAGGTTTACAGGCCAGAGACTAATTCTCTCCTCTCTTCTCATTTGTCAAAATGGAGAGGCCCATATAAGTAAACCACATAGCACAGCCACAAACTAAGTGGGTAGGACCTAAAATATGACATGATTTTTTCTGCATCTTTCTTTCTTTACTGTATCAGAGAAGTACCTAATAACACCAAACTTAGGTAATACCAGAACTTGGTCTTCTCTCTTGGCTGGCTAGCCAAATCTGATACCAGAGTTTCAGGTTCTTGGTCTGGGCAATTCAAAGAATGAATCAAAGGACCACAGGATCAGTGGTAGGTCAGGATTTATTCACAGAAACAAAAATTACAACAACTACAAAAACCCAAACCTCCTGGCAAAGAGAACCCAGGAGGGGAACCAGCTCTCCTGCTCCCTCTTTGAGGTCTGTCTTCCTGCTCTCTGCTCAGGGGTTTATATAGTGGCAAGGGGTTGTTTTGCTGGAACTCAATGTTGACTTTTAGGGCATGTGTCTGTGATAGTTAAAGCCAGCTGTCCAATGAACTCTCAGTCCTTGGAAACTTACATGAAATCTACCAGTCACAAGTGCACTGGAGGAGACAGCAAGGTGCCATCCATGAAATTGATCAGCCAGAAGTGCACAGGGAGGAGACAGCAAAGTGCCAGTGTCTACTCTGCAGGTGTCTAGCCCTTCCATCAAGCTGGTTCCTCCAGCTGCAGCAGCATCAACACCACCAGGGCTGAGGCGGCAGGTCACGGTGCCACCTTGTCCTGTATCACAGGGACTCCACATTTATTTCTGGGCTCACCACTTGAACACTGGCTTTTCCCCACACCACCCATGGGTGGCATTGTCCCCAAAGTTGTTCCTGAGGCCCAGAAGTCACCTTTGTCAATGTCTGAGAACTGAGCAGAGAGAGGTGTTATTTGTCCTGGCTGTGAGGTGGGTGCTTCAGAAAGTTGGATGGAGATGGGGAGGGCATAAGCACTCTGGCCCAGGACCCTCTGTGGACACCAACACAGCGCCTCCTACGGGTTTCTGCAGGTTTTGTTATTAGTGCTTCATTAGTGAAATGCAAAAATATTTAAATGGGTCTGCAATTGTCACTAAAATCAGCTCAGCATCTTAGGAAAAAACCACATTACATGTAGGAGGGTTTCTAAAGATTTTAAATATAATAACAATTTCAAACTGTCTTTATGACCTATTCATCTCTATGAATCTCAAAAATATTTAAGATTAGCTTCTTCTCTTTTTCTTCTTGGTATTAAATGACAAGATCTCTTTATGTTGATCTGGATGAACTCAAGCTCCTGGGCTCAAGTGATCCACCCCCTCAACCTCACTAGTAGCTGGGACTCCAGGCATGAGCTAGAGCCCCTGGCTTACTTTATTATTCTTGACCATTAAATTGTTTGCATATAACTGAGGTATATTATAAACCAACAATAGCATTTCTTCTTTCTAATCATCACTTGGCAATAAAAACTAGGAGAAGAATTTACCTTGTAAGATGGGAATAAAATATGGCCAAATTTCACCTTCCTTTTTACTTTTATTTTTTAAATTGACACATAATACTTGTACATGTTTATGTGGTACATAGTAATGTTTGGATACATATATTATGTAGTGATCACATCAGGGTAATTGGCATATCCATTATCATCTCAGACATTTACCATTTCTCTGTGAAGGGAACATTCAATATCCTCCTTCCAGATGTTTGAAACTATGTATTACTTTTAAGGCTAGTCATCCTGCAGTGTTGTATAGAGCACTAGATGATATACCCCCAGCTAGCTGTAATTCTGTGTTCTTTAACAAGTTTCTCCCTGTCCCACCCTTTCCCGTTACTTTAGGGGGTGGCTCAGCAGGATGATTTAGCAAACATGCTGATCGTCCACTTTCCTGAGCCTACCTTCCTAAATGCTTTGGCTAAAGCAAGTGAGAATATGTACCACGAATTAGTTCAGGGTAAATACTCACAACACTGAATGATCTATAACCCAATTATAGCCCAAGAATATTGGGAAAGGGGAGAGGTAAGGGAGGGGAGGGGGGATGGGTGGAGTGAGTGTGATTGGTGGGATCACGCCTATGGTTCATCTTATAAGGGTACATGTGAATCTTTCTAAATGTAGAATATAAATGTCTTAACACAATAACTAAGAAAGTGACATGAAGTCTGTGTTAATCAGTTTGATGAAAATATTTCAAATTGTATATAAAAACAGCACACTGTACCCCATGACTGCATTAATGTACACAGCTATGATTAATAAGAAAAATAAACTTCAGAGAACATTAAATTAAAATGAAAGTTCTCTTACCCAACCACTGTATCAACTGAAGATTAAGCATAAAATCTTTACATATACATATGTATGTATAAAATGTTAAATATGTTGTATGTATATAAACGTCCATATATACTTATGTAAAGTGTACTAGTATAATTATTTATCACAATATAAGATATAATAATAAAGTAGCATATCTAGATTTAATTTTTTTTTTATAATATAAACCTCCTAGAGGTAAAAACATCATTAATAAATATTAACTAAAAGTAAGGTACTGGGGGATTTGCAAACCTTCAAGGAAACAAATTTATGGGAATATAATTGTTTTAAACTTGAAGTTTAATATTGGGTACTATATAATACATCTAGAAATTTCGTCTTGATGATATACATGTAATAAATCAGAAAGGTTGATTTTGGGCTATTTTTAAAGCCATTGTGGCCTATAGTGAATCTTAAGTGAAGATGTCATCAATATTCCCATAAGTCACAAAATTCCTGAGATAATGTAGTAACCAAAATTCGAGACCTTGGCAAGCCTGGTTGGTGTTCCATGCTGTCGGTCCTCAATGCCTACTTTACAGCTGAGCCACTGCCATGATCATCTCTGTCACTGGGCAGGTGAGACCCTGGACCCCATGAACCCTCCCTGAGCACTGTAGAATCCTGGACATTTATCCACAAATCCTACGTGTCCCAGCTCAATTCTCTGGAGGTTCCACCCTCTACTTTCATAACTTCACTTGGCTATGATCTGGCCCCAAAGGACCATCCTGCCCCAGCACTGTCAGCTTTGTGGATTCATTGCAGGCCCCTGAGAGCAACCAGCTCTACCCCCATCATTGCCCCAAGGTGTCACTCTTTGGCTCTCTGTTATTTTCCCCACTATGACTATCTCAATCCTGGATGCACCGCTCAGCCCCCTCTGCAACATGACATTCTCATCCCCTGCCCCTAGGAGCACTGCACATAAATGCCTCACAGCTGAGTTTGTAGAATACAGTATTGCTCCTGACACCTACTGGCAGTCTTGTGTATTTTCCCATTAACATGGTTATCAAGGTTCCTGAATTGCCAGCAAGGATCAGCAAACAACCTTCTTTTTATCTTTTTATGTTTGTAATGGTATGCAGGTGACTTCCTCTCTGTCTGAAAATGAGCCTGATTGGCCAATAAAGTTTGACTAAAACTCAAAGCCCAGCTCAATGTGAGCTTTTCTTTACATGTCAAGACATATATCAAAATTGTTACCACCATCTTTTATTCTTTCATGAGAAACTGAACACCAATTTCACAGAACTCTGCTCATAATTTATAGTTAGAGTTGTGTCTTTTTTTCAGTTTTTCTCAGATAAGAAAAACTGGACCATCCTTACATTTGTATGTGCAGTGACCCAGAATATGGCAGTAATTAAACTCCAAATGATTACATTGCAAACAAAATGCAGTTTAACTCAATTACTGAAAATTACCCTGGCTTACAGCACCCTACCTCTCAGGTATTTTTTCCCCATGGCTCCAAATCCCTAGAAGTGACAATACCCCATTATAAATCATATTTGAGTAGGACTAAGTTTTTCACAAAATATATACAAAGAAAAAAAGAACGTTTGTTTAATATGTGAGACATTTTTAGGTAGAGGAAGTAGTAAGATTATATTCAAGTTATCTAAAAATTGAAATTTAAGCTATTTAACTTAATCATTTAAATTAACATGGCCAGGCCCAGGGGCTCACACCTATAATCCTAGCACTCTAGGAGGCTGAGGGGGTGGATTGTTTGAGCTCAGGAGTTCAGGACCAGCCTAAGCAAGGGCAAAACAGCATCTCTACTAAAAATAAATTAATGTAACCTCTTTCATGATATCTGCAGATTTGTCATTCCTTTTGCTCAAGATGTGAGTCTCTTTGAGTCATCTAATCCCCTGAGGAATCATTTAAAGAGGACCAAAATTAGATCTTTTAAAAACATGCACTGGGGCTGGTGGCTCATGCCTGTAATCCTAGCACTCTGGGAGGCTGAGATGAGTGGATTGCTTGAGTTCACAGGTTTGAGACCAACCTGAGCCAGAGTGAGACTTCATCTCTAAAAAAAAAAAAAAAAAAAAAAAAAAGCCAGGAGTTGTGGCGGGTGTCTGTAGTCCCAGCTACTTGGGTGGCTGAGTTATGTTATTTGCTTTCCCAGTCGTTTGAGGTTGCTATGAGCTATGATGCCCTCTACTGAGGGTGACAAGATGAAACTCTGTCTCAAAAAAAAAAAAAAAGTGTGTATATATACATGTAAATACACAAAAAGCAAATTCATGTAATATGTGATGAATTGTAAGATAGGGAAAATAGCAAGATCACATTCAAATTATTTGAATTTCAAATTATTTGAAATTTGGAAACAAAGCTATAAAGATCCCCATACAGGGAAGTGGATTAAAGGACAAGATGAAGGATTGGCTTAAATAAAACAAATTACAATTTACCTCATGGATAATTTTTTCCTGGAACATAAACACTACCGTCATGTACTCTGATTGCATCCTAAAACTTTGTGAAATGCCTACAACCCATGAAGAGTTTAATGGCTATTTTTCACAGTTTTTATTATTCGTATGGAAGGAGCAAGATGGCAGCTGAGTAACCGCTTCCTTGCAAGTGTGCATGGTAAGACTGTAAAGAGAAGACTCCAGGCATCTCTGGCTGGTAGGATTTGCCCAGAAACAACCCTTTGGGGACACAAGGAGTCAGTGAAAAGACCCTATGAGGAGGACAAAAGCAGTGGAGAATTGGCAAGTGGTTGCATGTGTTTGTTGGGTCTAATCCCGCTGATAGCTGTAAGCACAGCAGCAGTGAGATTGTAAACCAGAAAGGCCTTACCTGTGTACTATTTTGTTTTTTTTTTTTGGACTTGGCACTCAGTTGAACTACTTGGGAGAACTTGGGCAAGAGTGCAGAAAACTTTAAGCATTGTCTACGCACAGGACTTAGCACTGAGCTGGATGGAGCTAATAGTGTTTGGCTATGGGAAGCAGGGAGCCATTGTGGAAGAACTGCCCCAGCAAGCTCCGCCCTTACGGTTGTAGAGTGAGGGTGGGTGGGAGACCTTGGGTGAGTAATCTACTGACTGAACAGCCTACAGGTGGGGACTGAGAAGTCTTACAGCCTTGGCCCTCAGGGGCATAGAGTGAGACTGGTTTTAGCACACTGGGTAAGTGGACAGCCACTTCAGGAGCCATCCCAGTGACACGTGCTTTCCTGGGAAAGCTTCTGCTTAGCCAAAGTTAGCAGTTTAAAGTGTCTTTTAGGTGGGCTGAGGAAAGATTTAGGCTTTTCACCCTCTGGGATTTGAGAAATCAGCAGAGGTCTCCAGTCTCCATCTCGTATAGCTATATCAGCATTGTGATACCCCAGAAGATATCTTGTTGCCCAGACAATATTCAGCAAGTTATATATACTGCTTTGTTTTTTTTTAATTTCAATATTTTCCCTCTAGATATTTCTTTTTTTTCTTTCTTCATTCTTCCAGTTTAAATATAATTTCCATTGTTGTCTTCTTTGTAACAATTAGAACCTCATTTTTGCTAGTGTTTCTACCCCATTATTAGGTTTTTACCTCAATTTTATTCCATAAACTTTTCTGTTTGCTTGTTTTGGTTTGATTTGTAGCATATTTGCCTTTCCTCTCTAGTTGGTGGAGGTGGGGTACTGTGTTTGAACAGGCTGGCAAAGAACCGCTGACCTCAAGGGAACCACCCAACCTGGCACCCCAGGGGTTGGAGGTTTTTAAGGTTGGGTCAAAGTACCCTACTGTACACCTGTATTGCTCTTGTCTTCCTCTTTCTTTGCCTCTATTCTTTTTGTCAATATTCCCTTTTACTCTCTCTCTTTTTGCTTTTTTCTTTTCTATTTTTTCTTTCTTTTTTTAAAATCTTTTTTGCCTTCTTGCTCTTCAATCTTCTCATCCTTCTGGTCTTGTACCAAAAGGACTCATCAAAACCCTAGAAGCATGGTAACTTAAAGAGCAAGAGGAAGTGACAGGGAAATTAGGGTAGGGAAACAGTTAAAGGAAAAAGCTCAGGATGGCACCTGTGGCTCAAAGAGTAGGGCACTGGCCCCATATACTTGGGGTAGTGAGTTCAAGCCCAACCCTGGCCAAAACTGGAAGAAAAAAAAAAAGACAGAAAAGAAAACACTCATGAGGGAGAATCAGCAGAAAAATCCTCGCAACCTGAAAAACCAGTCCAGAGCAACCACTCACCCCCAAGGAACCATGAGGTAGCTAATGCAGAGAATTCCATCTATAAAGAAATGTTAGAAATGACACAAGGGGAATTTAGAATATAGATGATGATTATACACCATATTAAGTTGGTTTTATTCCAGGGTTAAAGGGTTGGTTCAACATATTCAAATCTAATAAATATAATATACTACATCAATACAAGAAAAAACAAAGTCCATATGATTCTCTCAATTGATGCAGAAAAAGCCTTTGATAATATCCAGCATACTTTCATTATCAGAATTCTTAAGAAAATAGGCATAGAAGGGACATTTCTTAAACTGATAGAGGACATTTACAGCAAAACCACAGCCAATATCATATTGAATGGTGTAAAATTGAAAACATTTCCACTCAGATCAGGAATGAGGCAAGGATACTGACTGTCTCCACTGCTATTTAACATAGTTATGGAAGTCTTAGCTATAACAGTCAGGTAAGAGAAGGTGATCAAGGGTATCCAAATAGGATCAGAGGAGATCAAACTCTCACTCTTTGCTGAAGACATGATCCTATACCTGGAAAATCCCAGGGACTCAACTACAAAACTCTTAGAAGTTATTAAGGAATACAGCAGTATCTTAGGATACATAATCAATACTTACAAGTCAGTAGCTTTTATATATGCCAACAATAGTCAAGCTGAAAAAACAATCAAGGACTCTATTCCTTTTACAATAGTGCCAAAGAAGATGAAGTATCTGGGAATTTACCTAACAAAGGACAGGAAAGATATCTATAAAGAGAACTATGAAACTCTGACAAAAGAAATAGCTGAAGATGTTAACAAATGGAAAAACATACTATATTCATGGCTGGGTAGAATCAACATTGTTAAAATGTCCACACTACCCAAAACAATCTACAGATTTAATGCAATCTCTTTTAAAGCACCATTGCTATACTTCAAGGAACTTGAAAAAATAGTACTTCGTTTTATATGGAATCAGAAAAAACCTCGAATAGTAAATACATTACTCAGAAATAAGAACAAATCAGGAGGTATCATATTACCAGACTTCAGGCTATACTATAAATCTATAGTGATCAAAATAACATGGTACTGGCACAAAAACAGAGCAGTAGATTTATGGAACAGAATAGAGAACCAAGAGATGAGCCCAGCTGCTTATCATCATTTGATTATACACAAGCCTATCAAAAATATTCAGTGGGGGAAAGACTCCCTATTTAACAAATGTGCTGGGTGAACTGGCTGGTGACCTGTAGAAGACTGAAACTGGACCCCCACCTTTCACTATTAACAAAAATTGATTCTCACTGGATATAAGATTTCAACTTAAGACCTGAAACTATAAAAATACTAGAAGAGAGAGCAGGGAAAACACTTGAAGAAATTGGCCTGGGAGAATATTTTATGAGGAGGACTCCCAGGGCAATTGAAGCAACACCAAAAATACATTACTGGATCTGATCAAACTAAAAAGCTTTTGCACAGCCAAGAGCACAGTAAATAAAGCAAACAGATAATAGCCTTTAGAATGGGAGAATATTTTTGCAGGTTATGCTTCTGACAAAGGTCTGATAACTAGAATCTACAGAGAACTCAAACTAATCAATAAGAAAAAGAATAAATAACCCCATTTCTTTGTGGGCAAGAGACTTGAGTAGAAACCTCTCTGATGAAGACAGGTGCATGGCCTACAAACACATGAAAAATTGCTCATCATCCTTAATTATCAGAGAAATGCAAATCAAAACCACTTTGAGATATCATCTAACTCTAATAAGATTAGCCCACATAACAAAATCCCAAAACTACAGATGTTGGCATGGATGCAGAGAGAAAGGAACACTTCTACACTGCTGGTGGGAATGCAAGTTAATACGACCTTTTTGGAAAGAAGTTTGGAGAATACTCAAGGAACTAAAAGAAGACCTACTGTTCAATCCTGCAATTCCTCTACTAGGTATATACCCAGATGATCAAAAATTATTTTACAACAAAGACATTTGTACCAGAATGTTTATTGCAGCCCAATTCATAATAGCCAAGACATGGGAGCAGCCTAGGTGCCCATCAACCCCTGAATGAATTAACAAATTGTATATGTACACCATGGAATACTATGCAGCCATAAAAAGATGAAGACTTCACATCTTTTATATTTACCTGGATGGAACTGGAACATATTCTTCTTAGAAAAGTATCTCAAAATGGAAAAAAATGTATCGAATGTACTCAATACTACTATGAAATCAATATATAACCACCTACACACTCATATGAATGGCAAAACATAACTATAGTCCAGAAAGTAGAAGGGAAAAGGAGAGAGAGTGGAGGGGGACATGGGAGAAGAGAGGGTGTTTGGGGGGACCTCACCTAATGTGCATGATTTCAAAACTATTAAGAAATGTGTATAATTGTGATGGATGTGTTACTTGGTTCAATATAAACATTTCACATTGTATATTGAAACAGTACCCTGAACCCCACAAATGTACCAATGTACAAAGTTATGATTTAATAAAAAATAATTAATTAAGAAAATAAAATAAAAAGTTCCATTGGGAAAAAAAAAAGAGACAGCAGAAGTTCTTGTTCCCTCTCTCTCCCACGAGGACACAGTGAGAAGGTGGTGTTTTCAAGCTTAAACTTCTAGCCTCTAGAACTGGGAGACAATAAATTTTTGTTGTTTAAAAAAATAGAATACAGATAATGAGAACAATGTAGGAAATGATGGAAACAATGAAGGAACTGCTGATCAAGTGGAAAATAACCAAAACGAAATCCAAAATCAGAATAAAATAAGAGATGAATTATATGAAGAATATAGAAAGGATATTGCAGAGCTGAAGGAACTGACACAGTCAATTAGGGAACTTAAAGATGCAATAGAAAGTATCAACAACAGATTAGATCAGGCAGAAGAAAGAATCTCAGAGGTAGAGGACAAAGCTCTTGAGATAAATCAGATAGTTAGAGGCAGAAAAGAAGAAAGAGAAAGCAGAGTGTTCACTGAGAGAATTACGGGACTTTATGAAGCATTCAAACATGAGTTATAGGTATCCCAGAAGGGGAAGAAGAATGCCCCAGGGGAATGGAAGCCATACTAGAGAATATAATAAATGAAAATTTCCCAAATACCACCAAAGATTCTGACACACTCCTTTCAGAGGGATATCGTACTCCAGGTTGCCTCAACTCTAACAGAGATTCTCCAAGACACATTGTGATGAACCTGTCCAAAGTCAGGACACAAGAAAAGATTCTGCAAGCTGCCAGGAGTAAGCACCAGTTGACCTACAGGGGCAAACCCATCAGGGTGTCTGCAGACTTCTCCAATGAATTTCAAGCCAGAAGACAATGGTCATCTACCTTTAATCTACTTAAACAGAAGAATTTCCAGCCCAGAATTCTATATCCTGCTAAGCTCAGCTTTAAAATCGACAGAGAAATCAAATCATTTACTGATATGCAAAAATTGAGGAAATTCACCACAACAAGACAAGCTCTATAGGAAATACTTCAACCTGTTCTACACACTGACCATCACAATGGATCCACAGCAAAGTAAGAACTCAGAAATTAAAGGACGGAACCTAAGTTCCACAATGATGCAAAAGATAAAACTAAGCCATGGACTCACAAAATAAAATGAATAGAATCCTCTCACAAAGTAAGATGAGTAGAACACCACACACTTATCAGTTATCTCAATAAATTTTAATGGCTTGAATTCCCCACTGAAGAGGCATAGATTGACTGAGGATTAAAAAACAGAAGCTGTCCATTTGCTGTCTGCAGGAAACACACCTAGCTTCAAAAGACAAATTAAAACTCCAAGTTAAGGGTTGGAATGCAATTTCTCAGGTAAACGAAATTCAAAAGAAAAGAGGAGTTGCAATCTTATTTTCAGATACATGTGGATTTAAAGCAACTAAAGTCAAAAAAGACAAAGATGGTTACTTCATATTGGTCAAAAGTACAAGACATTACAATTCTAAATATGTATGCACCCAACTTAAATGCTCCCAGATTCTTGAAACAGACCTTACTCACTCTGAGCAATATGATATACAGTAGCACCATAATAACAGGGGACTTTAACACTCCTCTTACAGAAATGGACAGATCCTCTAAACAGAAATTAAACAAAGATATAAGGGACTTAAATGAGACCCTACAACAACAGTGCTTGATAGACCCATATAGAGCACTCCATCCCCAAAATAAAGAATATACATTCTTCTCATGGCCCCATGGAACATTCTCCAAAATTGATTATATCCTAGGACACAAAACAAACCTCCACAGAATCAAAAGAATTGAAATTTTACCTTGTATCTATCTTCTCTGAGGACAAGGCAGTAAAGTTGGAACTCAACTCTAACAAAATGTTCAATCCCACACAAAGACATGGAAACTAAACAACCTAAGTTGAGTGCAGGAAGAAATAAAGGAGGAAATTATTAACTTCCTTGGGCATAACAACAATGAAGACACAAGCTAACAAACCTTGTGGGATACAGCAAAAGCGGTCCTGAGAGGAAAATTTATCATTTTAGATGCCTACATTCGAAAAACAGAAAGAGTGCATCAGCAAACTCACAAGTCATCTTATGGAATTGGAAAAAGAAGAATAATCTAGGGCAGCGCCTGTGGCTCAAAGGAGTAAGGAACTGGCCTCATATGCTGGAGGTGGTGGGTTCAAACCCAGCTCCGCCCCCCCCCAAAATAAAAAAAATAAAAAAGAAGAAGAAGACTCTAAGTCTAAACACAGCAGAAGAAAAGAAATATTAAAAATTAAATCAGAAATTAATGAAATTGAAAACAAAAGAATCATTCAGAAAATTAATGAAATAAGGAGCTGGTTTTTTGAAAAAATAAATAAAATAGATAAACCCTTGCCCAGACTAACTAGAAATAGAAAAGTAAAATCTCTAGTAACCTGAATCAGAAATGATAAAAGGGAAATAACAACTGATGCCACAGAGATACAAGAGATCATCTCAGATACTACCAGAAACTTTATGCCCAGAAATTTGACAATGTCAAGAGAACAGATCAATATTTGGAATCACACCCTCTCCCTAGACTTAGCCAGGAAGAAGTAGAGCTCCTGAATGGACCAACTTAAAGCACTGAGATCAAAGAAACAATAATAAATCTTTCAACAACAACAAAAAAAATGCCCTGATCTGAATGGCTTCACAGTAGAATTCTTTCAAACCTTCAAAGAAGAGTTTATTCCCATACTGCAGAAATTATTCCAAAAAGTTGAGGAGGAAGAAATCTTCCCCAACACATTCTATGAAGCAAACATCACTGTGATACCAAAACCAGGAAAAGACTCAGCTAAAAAGGAGAATTTCAGACCAATTCCACTAATGAATATAAATGCAAAAATTCTCAACAAAATCCTAGCTAGTAGATTACAGCTTCTCATCAAAAAAGTCACACATCATGATCAAGTAGGTTTCATCCCAGAGATGCAAGGCTGGTTTAACATACACAAGTCCATAAACCTTATTCACCATATCAACAGAAGCAAAAACAAAGACCACATGATCTTCTCAATAGATGCAGAAAAAGCATTTAATAAAATTCAGCATCCTTTTCTAATTAGCACACTGAAGAGTATAGGCATACGTGGCACATTTCTCAAACTGATCAAAGCTATCTATGATAAACCCACAGCAAATATTTTACTGAATAGAGTAAAGCTGAAAGCTTTTCCTCTTAGAACTGGAACCAGACAAGGTTGTCCTCTGTCACCATTACTATTCAACATAGTGATGGAAGTTCTAGCTGATACAATTAGGCAAGACAAGGAAATAAAGGGCATCCAAATGGGAGCAGAGGAGGTCAAACTCTCCCTCTTTGCTGACAATATGATTTTATACTTAGAGAAACCCAAAGACTCAATCACAAGACTTCTGAAAGTCATCAAAAAATACAGTAATATCTCAGGATATAAAATCAATGTCCACTAGTCAGTAGCCTTTGTATACTCTAGTAACAGCCAAGATGAGAGGCTAATTAAGGACACAACTCCCTTCACCATAGCTTCAAAGAAAATGAAATACCTAGGAATATACCTAGGAACAAAAGAGGCGAAGGACCTCTGTAAAGAAAATTACCAAACCCTAAGAAAGGAAATAGTAGAGGACTTTAACAAATGGAAGAACATACCATGCTCATGGCTGGAAAGAGTCAGCATTGTTAAAATGTCTATACTTCCCAAAGCAATGTACCGATTCAATGCTATCCCTACTATAATACCAGCATTGTACTTTCAAGACTTGGAAAAAATGATTCTGAGTTGTGTATGGAACCAGAAAAAACCATGTATGGCTAAGGCAGTTCTTAGTAATAAAAACAAAGTCAGGGGTATCAGCATACCAGATTTTAGCCATAGTGGTGAAGGCAGCATGGTACTGGCACAAAAAAAAAGGCATAGACATTTGGAATCAAATAGAAAACAGGAAATGAAACTAACATCATACAACCACCTAATCTTTGGTAAGCCAAACAAGAACATACACTAGGGGAAAAACTCCCTCCTCAATAAATGGTGCTGAGAGAACTGGATATCCACATGTAAAAGACTAAAACTGGACCCACGACTTTCTCCACTTACAAAAATTGATTCAAGATGGATAAAGGACTTAAATTTAAGGCTTGAAACAATAAAAATCCTCAAGGAAAGCATAGGAAAAACACTGGAAGATGTTGGCCAGGGGAAAGACTTCATGAAGAAGACTTCTGTGCCAATAGCAACAACAACAAAAATAAACAAATGGGACTTAATGAAACTGAAAAGCTTCTGTACAGCTGAGGAGACAACAACCAAAGCAAATAGATAACCTACACAATGGGAAAGGATATCTGCCTATATTGCATCAGACAAAAGCTTGATAACTAAGATCTATAGAGAACTCAAATTAATCCACATGAAAAAAAGCCAACAATCCCATATATCAATGGGCAAGGGAGATGAATAGAATCTTCTCTAAAGAAAACAGACAAATGGTTAGCAAACATATGAAAAAAATGCTGATCATCCCTAATTATTAGAGAAATGCAAATCAAAACCACCCTGAGATACCATCTAACCCCAGTGAGAATGGCCCACATCACAAAATCTCAAAACTGGTGATGCTGGCATGGATGTGGAGAGAAGGGAACACTTTTACACTGCTTGTGGGACTGCACACTAATACAACCTTTTTGTAAGAAGTATGGAGAAACCTCAAAGAACTCAACCTAGACCTCCTGTTTAATCCTGTAATCCCATTACTGGGCCTCTCCACAGAAGGAAAAAAATCCTTTTATCTTAAGGACGCTTGCAATAGCCTGTTTATCACAGCTCAATTTACAATTGCCAAAAATGTGGAAACAGTTTAAATGCCCACCAACCCAGGAATGGATTAACAAGCTGTGGTATATGTATACCATGGAATACTATTCAGCTATTAAAAAAATGGAGACTTGGGTGGCGCCTGTGGGTTCAAGGAGTAGGGTGCCAGCCCTGGCCAAAAAACTGCAAAAAAAAAAAAAAAAGAAAAAAAAAAAAGGAGACTTTATAGCCTTTATATTAACCTGGATGGAAGTGGAACACATTATTCTTAGTAAAGCATCACAAGAGTGGAGAAGCATGAGTTATATGTATTCAATTTTGATATGAGGACAATTAGTGACAATTAATAACATGGTGGGGGATGGGGGAAGGGGAGAGCAGAGAGAGAATGAAGGAAGAGCAGAAAAAGGGAAGGAGGGAGGGGCATGGGGTCTTGATGTGTGACACAACTTTTGGGGGAAGACACAATTGTAAGAGGGACTTTACCTAACAAATGCCATCAATGTAACCTGATTTCTTGTACCCTCAATGAATCCCCAACAATAAAAAAAAGAAAAAAGATTATTCCTGTGAATTATCAAATTTTTTCCAATCCTGAGATGAACAAAAGGAAGTAAATAAAACAATCAAAGTTTCCCAATGGGTTGCAGGCACCAATTACCTATAATTCTGATGTGTATGAATTTATACTGTATTATAAAATTACAAATGCAATCATAGAGAATAGTTTTATTTTAGGATTATAAGCAAAGCTTTAAGTGTATCATTTATATCAGAAGAAACATCACCACTTATAAATGATGAAAAAATCTTATAATAAGGCTGTGAAATTAGTACATTAGTTTAATTTAATGTAATGGTAATTAAATATTACCTTCATGTTAAAGAAAAAAAAATAATGTAATGATTGGTAGCAGTGGGTTTAATTTTTTAATTTTTTAATTTTGTGACAGAATCTCACTCTGTTGCCCAGGCTAGAGTGCAGTGGCATCAGCCTAGTTCACAGCAAGCTCAAACTCCTGGTTTCAAGCAATCCTCCAGCATCAGCCACCCAGGTATCTGGGCCTACAGGCACCTACCACCATGCCTGGCTAATATTTTCTATTTTTGTAGAGATGTGGGCTCCCTCTTGCTCAGGCTAGTCTTAAAATCCTGAGTTCAAGCAACCCTTCTATCTCAACCTCCCAGAGTTCTGGGATTACAGGTGTGAGCTACTGTGCCTGGCCTTTACTGTCATGATGAAGGATTTTACTAAGGTTACAGATAACTGGAGATAGATCACCAATGAAAACCCCATTATCTATTATAATGAAATCAAAATATGATTAGGTTAAGGGGGCATGACAGGGTGTGATGAGGGAGGGAAGGATAATCTCAACCATAAAAAGGCCCTGGTGTGCTCATTCCCCAGAAGACTTCCGACTACCTGTGGGAGCAGCTGGAGGACAGAGGAGATTCTAGTGCTGAGGAAGTGAGTCCACCCTTATGTGTTTGGCTTTTTCTTCTTAGAAGCCCAGAAATAGTGGTTATGACATAGGGGAATGAAAGAAATAAAGTTAGTGATTAATAAATTCAACAAATGCTATCCAAGTGCCCAGTCAGTGTTGACAACCAGACGCACTGGATGCCTATGGAGTGGTGGGTAGTCTGGTTTTCAGTTCTAAGGCTGCAGAAAAGATGAATTTCTCATTTACATAATCAATTTGTTGCTTAGGTTTCTCCAGGTGAAATGACACCAGCATTGAGGTGCAATACCCACTTTTCAGATAGATGTTAACCATGTAACATGTTCAGGCATCTCTGTTGGTGCAGCTGGGGTGGGGAGAAGGGTTTCATGGGCCCTTCCTCCACCACAGTTCAAAGCACAATGTCCATTTGTGACTTTCTTTCCAAAGAGAACTTCAAGTGCCTGATGGTAGGGCATGTAGTTGGGTCGTTGTACTGTCATGGTCTTGTTCTGGGGATGAGAAATTTGAAACACAATAACTTGGTGCATGTAAAGGTTGTTATGTGCCATTAATAAGCATTCATCTCATTGAAATTCACCTCCCATGTGTGTTCCCCCAACAGTGGACATGGCTGGACTGTTACAAGAAGCAAGCAAATGCCCCATCTGCTCAGCCTATCTTGAAAAGCCAATATACCTGGAATGTGAATGCATTTTCTGCCTTAACTGTATCTATTCACTGCAAATGGAGCCACATGGGGAGTATTTATTTTGCTATTTGTGCCCCATGATCTCTCGGAAAAACAACCTCAGACCCTACTGGCAGCTGGGGAAGCTGGTTTCCAAGATCAAGGAGCTGGAGCCCCATCTGACAACTATTCTACAGATGAACCCAAGGATGCAGAAGTTCCAAGGTAAGGCCTCTGTGCACCCTGCTCCCTTCCCACTACAGGTACAGAAAGACTCATCTGTGGGATGGGCTCTCCTTTCCATGTGGGGATCAGCTGATGCCTAAAAATGAGATACTCCTCTGACTTCAGTGGTTCTCAGCCCTGACAATAGAATCATCTGATCTTTAACAAAACATTCCTATGTCTATGTCATGGATTAGACAAGAAAGTCTCAAAATGTAGCATGTTCAGATTACCTGGGGATCTTGTTGGAATTTGGATTCTGAACTAGGAGATTTCAGAATTGATGATACTGCTGTATTGGGGGACCATATCACTCTTAGAGTAGCAAAACTTTGATCAATTGAATCCAAATTTCTCTCTGGCTGTAGTACCCCTGAGTCTAATGTTAATACCCCCTGGTAATTCTAGTAAACAGTGAATGTTGGCACCATTGCACTAAATGGGCTTTTCCCAGCCTTGGGAAGACTTTGGTATGGAGCACCAGGGGTGGGGAAGGTGGGGAGTGTTTCAGTGGGTGTGGGGAGAGCTGCAGACTCTGGTCTCCTCATCTATACACCATGGGCTTCAATAGGGGCCTTTGCTACAGAAATACTATCTGACACCATGACTCTGGAGGGAAAGGACATTTAAATGAAGAGATTATGGTCTGCCTGGGCTAAGAATTACATCTATAAAGTGTTGCTGTATGGGTCTCATGGAAAAGCCATGTCGTGGAGTAATAAGCAGGCTTATTGAAATTGTGTTTTAAATAAAGGTGACCATCTGCTCGCTCAGGCAAAATGGTGAGCGTCTTTATTTGTGGTTGGTTTATATAGGGAATTTTGTACATGCGCAATGACCTCATTGATCCATTTAAATATTATGGAACTACCTTGTGATTAGCTTCCGATAATCCACTTCACATACACCTTTTGACATAACCCTTTCAACATAACCCAATTTAACATAACTTAATGGAAAACATGTTGTTAGCCATTACTTCTTTGTTCTTATCTGATGATGCCCGAGGCTATAGAGTATCAAGGTAGATTGAATACCTGCCCTTGCTGGCCTTGCCTTTTGGAGGCTGTTACTTTGGATCTATAAACAAGGCATAAAGAAACTTCTTGGGCATACAGGAATTTGTGTGCAAACCTCTGCTCCCATGTAGGCCTGAAGTCAGGGGGGTTTTGCTGGAACATTTTATAAGGAATTTTCAGGCTGGACTTTTCAAAAGCCTTTCACGAGCACAAGTTTCATGTGTGCCATTAGTTCCTGTATGCATTGGGTAAATTCCTCCTCT
This sequence comes from Otolemur garnettii, assembly GCF_000181295.1. NCBI lineage: Eukaryota > Metazoa > Chordata > Mammalia > Primates > Galagidae > Otolemur > Otolemur garnettii. Next base: position 64,036 of record NW_003852433.1, on the reverse strand, counting down.
CTTGAGGTCCCCGAGCATATTTCCATTCCCGGACCCCTCAGCAAGTGACCTTCCTTACTTACCACAGATCAGAAAAGGCTACTGATGGGTATCTGGCCAGTTGTCCAAAGGGCTTTTTTATTGGCCTTAGAAAGTCAACCTTAATTCCTTAACACAGTAAATGCTATTCCAGCCGAAGCCTTGGTCATGTTAGGCTCACAACCAACCTGGCCACATGGGATTCTGCCTAAGTTTCTTACAAGTATGCTTGCATAAAGTTTTTTCACTGCTCTCTCTCAAACAGCTTTTTTGGCCAGAGGCATACAGGCATTTTGCCTATAATAAAGAAAGATGGGTTCCTGTGAAATTCCCCACACTGTTGGCTTCTGCACAGTATCCTGCCTGATACCCACAATTTCCAGTCATTTACTTACCAACATCTGGCCTTCTGCTTGAAACATAGAGCACAGATTCACTCTGTGCAAGCCAATATTCTAATACTCTTCCTCCTTCCTTGTCAATGTCCGTTCATCTTATTTCATCCACTAATTCATCATCAGAGGTCAGTTACCTGATGTCTTATTTTAACCTATGAAATCTACATTGGTGATTGCATTTTGCATTTATCTTTTGACTTGAAAGATAATGAGTTCTGAGGTGTTTTTTTTCCCCCAGAATTTTCTAGTCTATTAAATTCTGTAGGCCAGATAACACCCTTTCTTTTCTTCCTCCATTAAAATTGGCAGCTTCACCTTTCAGTCACATACCCACACCTCAAAATGTTCATTCATTTTCATCTGCTGCACTTACACCAGACAATAAATAAATTATGTCTACTATCTTTTAAATACCATTCTGTTTGTTTCTTTCTTAAATCTGTGCCCATTACCAATGTTTTGCTTAAGGCTTCAGCTCCCACAGTATGGAAAATAGTCTCCCATCTAGGTCCCCATTCCTTGCTGTGGCCATGGGTCCTTTTAATGTCCAGGAATGGTACTTCTGTTACCATATTTTCATCTGCAGAGATATACCATCTCCAGTCAGAACTGTGAACCATATCTAAACCAATTTGTTTAGAAACATGGAGAACGAAAGTCTGGAATCCTGGTATAGATACTATTTTTTTTTATTAGATCATAACTATGTACATTACTGCATTTATGGGGTATAATGTTCTGATTTTATATATCATTTGGAATGTTTACATCAAACTAGTTAACATAGCATTCACCTCACTTATTTAATTGTGTTTAGACATTTATACTCTACTATTAATACATTTGACATGTATGCTTGCAATATGCACAGTAGGTGAGGTCCCACTGATTATCCTCCCTCCACTTGTCCACCCCACTTCCCTCCCCTTGCCCTCCTCTTCTCTCCTTTCTGGGCTATAATTGTGTTTTATCTTGTGTATGAAAGTGTGGGTGATTATATATTGATTTCATAATAGTATTTAGTATTTTGGGATTTTTTCCCCATTCTTGAGATACTTTACTAAGAAGAATAAGCTCTAGTTCCATCCAGGTAAACATAAAAGAGGGAAAATCTCCATATTTTTTATGGCTGCATAATATTCCATGGTATACATATACTGCAATTTGTTAATCCATTCATTGGTTGATGGACACTTGGGCTGCTTCTGTGACTTGGAAATTATGAATTGGGCTACAGTAAAAATTCTTGTGCAAATGTCTTTGTTGTAAAGTGATTTTTGGTAAACTGGATACATACCTAGTACAGGAACTGCAGGATTGAATGGCAGGTCTACTTTTAGTTCTCTTTTGAATTGGAATAGTAAAATGTGGAAACAGAAACATCATTAAATATTGTTAACTGGAATTTTCTTAATATCATTCTTTTTCATTCATTAGTGTGGTGGGAGGGTCATGTTGTCTAACTTCAGAGATCCTCCACTATGCAGGGAACAAAAGTTTAATTAATAAACACATCACATAGAGAAAAAAGGCACTACTATTATGAGTGAGTCTCATATTGCTACAGAGCATGCCTATGCTAATTTGATCTAGTCAGGGCAGCCAGGGAAGTTCTGTCCTGAAAAGTTCTGATGTCAGTAAAAAGCAGATTAAAGAACCTAAAGCCAATGAGATATTTGGGACTTTGTATTAGCCATGAAACATCAGCCTGGATTTTCTGCATTTGTAGAGATAATTTGTTTTTATTTTTGCAGTGGATGTGACCTTGGATGTTGACACAGCCAACAAGTTCCTCCTCATTTCTGATGATCTCAGGAGTGTCCGTTGTGTGCGCATCAAAAAGAGTCAGCAGGACCTTGCTGAGAGTTTGCAGTTGCCACTTTGTGTCCTGGGTTCCCCTCACTTCACTTCTGGCTGCCATTACTGGCAGGTGGACGTGGGAATGAGCACACAATGGGACCTGGGAGTTTGTAAAGAATCTGTTCACTGGAAAGGAAAGATCCAACTGACCACAGATCTTGGATTCTGGACTGTGGGTCTGAGGGGTGGAGGCTACTTTTCTGCCAGCACGATGCCTCAGACTGCCCTCTGCTCAGATACCAAGCTACAGAGATTAGGGATTTTTCTGGATATGGATATGGGAAACATTTCCTTTTTTGATGTTGACAATGGATCCCACATCTTTACATTCACCAGAGTTTCTGTTGAGGAGCCACTGTGCCCATTTTTTGCTCCTTCAGTTCCACCTAATGATGATCAGGGTGTCATTAGAATCTGTCCTGTGATGAGCCCAGGCCTTGCTGATCCTCCAGCCCATCCTGGGGAGCATGAATATTCCCCCCCACAGCAAAAAACATGCACAGAAAGTTACTTTGATTAGGCCTAGGCACTTTCTATTTGGTAAAAGTATTATACAAAAGTCATAGCAGGAAAATGTGGAACATTTCATGAATGTAATTAATCTAGTGTATAAATTGAGTGCTAAGTAGTAATCAGACAATTTAATTAGAATATATATATATATATATACATTTTTTTTTTTTTTTTTTTAGACAGAGTCTCACTTAGTCCCCCTTGGGAGAGTGCTGTGGCATCATAGCTCACAGCAACCTCAAACTCTTGGGCTCAAGTGATTCTCTTGCCTCAGCCTCCCAGTGTGCTAGGATTGTAGGGCGTGAACCACCACACCCAGCCTACCCCAACATGATCCACTGTGGTGTTAGAGACTCGAGGATGATTGAGTTTGCTGAGTGAAAATGCAAAACCATAACTCCTGGGGGTGGGCTGGGATGGGATTAGGGTCTATATTTAAGTCATTGAATTAAGTTCTCCCTTTTCCTGGGGAATCATTTTGGTTATTGCTTGTTACTCTGATGATTTTTAATCTAAGCAAAACATTCCCAATTCTCAAGTCCTGTTTTCTTTTAACTGGCAACTGGCATGCTCTCTCAATGGCCACCAGGTCTATCAGAGCACAGCACAAGAGAAAAAGGAAGGGAGGAAGAAACAGACGAGCAGGATCACATGTCAAAACAGTGCACTCTGTGGATTAAGAGGTTATCCCTGTCAGTGCAGACGGGCTTCACTAAGCTGTGGTTGTGGAAAGTCTTCTTTTTAGTTCTCGATGGTTCTAGCAGTCTGGGAGGCCAGATGGGAGGATTGCTTAAGGTCAGGAGTTTGAGAACAGCTTGAGCAAAATCAAGACGCTGTTTCTACAAAAATTAGAAAAAGGAATGGTTGAAGCCAAGATTTGAGAGTAGACTGGACATCATAGCAAGGCCCCATCTCTATAAAAAGTATAAAGAAATTAGTTGGTCACAGTGGTGAGTGCCTATAGTTCCAGGTACTCAGGAAGCTGAGGCAGGGGGATTACTTGGGCTTAGGAGTTTGGGACTGCAGTGGGCTATGATCTAGTTAGTGCACTCCAGACTGGTGATGGAGCAATACTCTGCCTCTAAAAAAATGAAATAAAAATGAAACTGTGATAACAAAGTCCCCTACCCTTAAAAAAGAAATTTCCTTTGAATCCATTAGGTCCAGCCCCCTCAAGGGTGAGAAGAACTCTGAGAAGAGGCCTGAAGATAAGGGAGTGTGTAGGGAGGGGGAAGAACTTTGAGGAGAAACTTGAGATAAGAAAGTGTATAGGGAGGAGAGGCTTGACGTACCCCTGCCTCCCCTTCTACTATGCAATTCCCCCCACCCAAGGCTAACCGCAATGATTCAGCTTCTGTACCTCTGCCTGCTTGCTGTGATGCAAAAATAGGGTATAAAGACCCATTTGATCTGTCATTCGAGGTCACCTGCCTCCAAGGGCAATGACCCCCTACAGGTGTAGTAAATTTCTATTTGCATAAAAGTGGAGTCCATGTCTCCTTCTCAACTGTGTGTGTCAAAAGAGAAACCATGAGGAGACTTTTTGAAGGTTAAAAAAATCATTTTATATAAGTTGTGATATAAGAAAATAGATTATGAAAATACTTTAATTTTTGATAGGGTTATAACAAATAAAGAGAAAAACAAAAACAAAAACCAGGACCTTGAATGACCAACTAATTATCTTGGAACAGTGTGGGTTTAAATTTTTTTTTTTCATTTTTTGTTTTTGTTTATTTTGTTTATTACCAAACTTCTAAACATGGCTCTTCACAATCATGGAGAAAAAGCCCATGTGAAGATGTCATTTCACCCCAAATTGAAATATGAGGTGGTTTTACTTTATGAGCAAAAGTATTTGAAACCAACTCCATTCATTGCATAAAGATTAATAAGGAGGCCAAACATTTTATTTTAAAAGTTACTTTCCAAATTTCAAATCTTCTCATATACCAGCAGTTCTTAACTTGTGTGTCACAACCCCTTTGTAACAATAAAAATACATCCTATTTTGGATGCATATCAGATATATACATTACGATTCATAACAGTAGCAAAATTACCGTTATGAAGTAGCAATGAAACTAATTTTATGGTTGGGGGTCACACAACGTGAAGAACTGTATTAAAGGGTCGTGTCATAAGGAGACATTAGGAAGGTTGAGAACCACTGTCATATACAGACATGATATTCAAGAGCTAATCTAGAAAAAGGGGTATATTTGTATGTTAATAAAAATACAACCACTTTGGGATAAATTGCTCTATTTTGCATATATTACTTCTATGCATCTTCAGCAAAGACTTATTATTTATTTTGGCCAGGGCTGGGTTTGAACCTGACACCTCTGGCATATGGGGCTGGCGCCCTACTCCTTTGAGCCACAGGTGCTGCCCCAGCTAAAACTTATTTATGGCAGGTTTAAATGAGGCTCTGATTGAATTAAGAGGCAAGATGATAATACCATAGGAAGGACCCTCTATGTAAAAGCCCCTGGCAGGTGGATCTCACTCCACATCTGAGCTACCTTCAGAAGGGGCTGGAGGAAACAGAAGAATCTCATGGAAATGAGGCCAATCATTTCTTTTTTACATCTTAGCTTTGTACAAAAGGTAAATATAAAAGAGTGAGCTTTCAAGAGTGGAGTAATTAGGGTGGTGCCTGTGGCTCAGTGAGTAAGGCTCCAGCCCCATAAACTGAGAGTTGTGGGTTCAAACCCAGCCTTGGCCAAACTGCAACAACAACAACAACAACAACAACAACAACAAAAGACTGGAGTAATTGATATGGCAAATGCTGACTGAGGCCAACTCAGTGCCAGGTACAATGTGTGCACGTAGGGCCACCAGGTGTGGAGCAGTCTCAAGGGTGCTTCACTTCCTTGATATTGAAAACCACCTGAACCCAAGGATGCTGAGTTCAAGGTGAGGATGTGTCCTATCCAGCCCTTCCCATTAAGTCCCCAGAAAACAGAAAGTGCAAAAGGCTCTCCATTAAATATAGGAGTTAGATGACTTCTGGTACCTAACACTCCCCAAACAATACTAGTTCTCTGCCCTGAGTATAGATTAGAATCACCTGGAAATTTGGAAGGAACTATAATATTTAGGTCCTGCCCTATATCTGTGCTGTCCAAAATGAAAGCCACTATGGCTATTTAGCACTTGAAATGTGGCTATAGCCACATAGGAAAATGGTAATATTTTTAATGAATTGGGTCAAATAAAACATTCAAATTAATTTATCGGTTTCTCTTTATGTTTGATAAAGTGCTAAAATTACACTCATGGTGGCATCATGTTTCTGTAATGGGAGCACCAACCTAGACTGTGGCTTTCCAGGCTTGGTGTTTGTTAGATGACCCTGGTTCTTTCGAAAATGAAGATTCTGATTCCACGGCACTGGGCTGGCCTCAGTATCTGGGTTTCTAACCTGGGTACCCAGGTGGTGCTGCTGTAGCTGCTTCCTGAACACTTGCTGAGTAGCAAGAACCACACCAGCTACATCTGGGCTTCTCTCTGGCTACAAGACCCTGAACATGTAAAGGCACCTGGGTGGATTTTAACCCAGAGTCTGTCCTGGGAACTAAGTAAAGGCTGGTAAAAGTGCATGTGATTGTTGATTCTGTAGATTGAGGTTGGTTGTAGATTCTGGCCCTGAACACCCTATCATGTGCTATACTCACAATGCACTAGGCTCTAAAGTATATAGTGCCTAATTCAATATCACAACTGAACTCTACCCCTTATTTATGACCTGATTTTCAAAAGGTACACAGTGAATTGCTTGAATGCAACTGTATCTCCGTTGTGCTAATTGTAGGGAGACAGGCCCCACCTGCCAGAGTCCTGGATCCAGACTCCCTTGAATGTGCCAAGTGTTTCTCCTCCTCTTCTGTCTTTCCCCAATGTCTACTATATGATGCCTCATAGAATCAATGGTGACTGTGCTGGGTTTGCATATGATAAGGTATACTTTAGTTTATATTATAGTATACAATATAAGTCATGAGAAAAACAAAATACTATACTTTCTAACTGAGCAAGCTTTCATTAGGGGTGATGAAACTTGTCCCAAGCAATTTTTGTTCTTTACAACCCTTGTATGGGCCAGGACAGACCCAGCACCTTCCAAGGTGCTAAGTGAAAAAGAATACTGGTGAACTAATTGGTACTTGGTCCAAAGGGTATATTTCTGAGGTTACCATTGGATCCACCCACTTTGCCTCATCAGAGCAAGTGGCTCTGTGCTGTGATCCCAATAACTAGAAATTATTAGAAATGTTGGCAGCCCCAAAAGCCACTGCTTCCCAAGATCTCCTTCATTCTAAATAGTATAACATGTAAGTTCTGGATCTCAGTCCTGCCAAGATCCAGAGATATCTCAACTCATGCCCAAGGGAATCTCTTCATCTATCTGGACGTGTGCAGTGATAGCCCATCTCATCTTAGAACTCTTCATTTTGTCACACTAGTAAAAGGGAGCTTCGAGTGCATTTGTCTAGCCAGCAGGATGAGACAGAAATGCAAAGAAGAGTAAAATCTCTAATCTCATCAATTAGAAATGGTAAAGATGAAATAACAACAGACCCCCTAGAAATTCAAAAAATCCTTAATGAATATTACAAGACACTTTATTCCCAGAAATATGACAATCTGAAGGAAATCAACCAATACTTGGAAGCACGCCACCGCCCAAGACTCAGCCAGAATGAAGTGGAAATTTTGAATAGACCTATGTCAAGTTCTGAAATAGCATCAACTATACAAAGTCTCCCTAAAAAGAAAGGCCAGGACCAGATGGCTTCACATCAGAATTCTACCAAACCTTTAAAGAGGAAATAGTTCCCATACTACTCAACCTTTTCCAAAATATAGAAAAAGATGGAATACCAGCCAACACATTCTATGAAGCAAACAATACCTTGATACCCAAACCAGGAAAAGACCCAACAAGAAAAGAAAATTATAGACCAATATCACTAATGAACATTGATGCGAAAATATTCAACAAGATCCTAACCAACAGAATCCAGCAACACATCAAACAAATCATACACTACGACCAAGTGGGTTTTATCCCAGGATCTCAAGGATGGTTCAACATAC
>NW_003852433.1:42686-53929 GCF_000181295.1 Otolemur garnettii | reverse complement strand
ATGTACATAGTTACCATTCAATAAAAAGAAAAAAGAAATGCAAAGAAACAAGTGTTATATTTCTATATTATGAAATTATGTTTTCTTCATTCAAAGTATATATAGAATGTTATATTTTCATAGGATGTAAATCTGTGCCATCATATATGTTAAATTGGAAAGCAAGCAATATCCATGGTCCCTGCCCTAATGGATCTTACACGTTAAAGAAAAAAAAAACATTAGATAATTTGCGATAATTTGCAATAAACAGAAAGCCTACTATAAAGAAGAGACACATGTACAAAATCTTTCTGGTAGGATAATGGCCCTTGTCAGGAGTTCAGGAAAGATTCACCAGGAAAATTTCTAATTCGGGGGAAAGAATTAATGAAGTTGAAGTTAATGAGATGCTGGAGGCTTTGCAGAATGATGAGCTCAACTTCCATCTGCCCCTTTGCTGAGCTACTCATTTTTCTTCCACAGCACATATGACCTTGGATGTTGACAAAGCTAATAAGGTCCTCATCATTTCTGATGATCTTTTGAGTGACCACTTTGGGTGTATCAAACAGGATCTGAAAGGTTGTGCTGAGAAACTCAGCTTCAGAATTTGTGTCCTGGGCTCCCCTAGGTTCACTCTGCCAGCTGTTATGAGGAGGCAGATCTGGGAGATTACAAAGAGTCTGCTTACCGGTGTGGACAGATCCAACTGGCTTTAGAACTTGGATTCTGGACACTGAGTTCGAGAAAGGGAACTCAGCCAGTACTGTGCCTCCAACTGCACAGAGAATCCCTGATTACACAGAGTAGGTATTTTGCTGGATATTTGCATCACAAATATGACTTTTTGTCACCATAGTAGTGGGCCCCATGTTTTCACATGGACCAGTGTCACTCCAAGCATCTTATTTCTCCAGCATAGCCCAAGATGAACCAGTTAAACCAAGAACACCAAAAACTATTATTGGAAATTACTTTTTATTCATGTCTATGACCTTTTCCACTTAGTAAACATTTTCTTCAAAGTAACCACAGATAATTATGGAGCATTTTATAAATCACAAGCATAAATAAATAAGAAATTAAATTATATTATAAATATTAACTAAAACCATATTCACATGCTTTTGGTCTCATATTTATATTTCTTTTACTGTAAATATGTCTTAAACTCTCAGATCAATTTTTATTTTATAATAATAGTAATTATTTTTTTGAGACCAAGTCTCATTGTGTCATCCTGGGTAGAGTGCTGTGGTGTCATCATAGCTCACAACAACTTCAACTCCTGGGCTCCAGTGATCCTCTTGCCTCAGCTTCCAGAGTAGCTGGGACTATAGGCTTTTGCCATCATTTCTAGCTAGTTATTTTTCTATTTTTAGTAGAGAGGGTTCTTGCTCTTGCTCAGTCAGTTCTCAAACTCATAAGCTCAAACAATCCACCCACCTCGGCCTCCCAAAGTGCTAGGATTGTGGGTGTGAGCCACTGTGCCTGACCCCAGATCAATTTTTAAATAGTTTTCTATTTATTTCTATAAAATTGACTTAATCTATTCTGGAGGTTATGAATTAAACTGTGATAACCAAGCCTCCTACCCTTAAAAAGAATTTCATTGAATCCATTAATTCTAGCCCCCTCAAGGGTGAGGAGAACTCTGAGAAGAGGACTGAAGATAAGGGAGTGTGTAGGGAGGGGGAAGAACTATGAGGGTAAACTTGAAGATAAGAAAGTGCATAGGGAGGAGAGGCTTGATGTACTCTTGGCCCCCCCTTGTACTACGCAATTCCTCCCACTAAGGCTAACTGCAATGATTCAGCTTCTGTACCTCTGCCTGCTTGCTGTGATGCAGAAATAGGGCATAAAGACCCATTTGATCTGTCATTCCAGGTTGCTTGCCACATAAGGCAATGACCCCCTGCAGGTGTAATAAATTTCTATTTGCATACAAGTGGGGTCCGTGTCTCATTCTTAGCTGTGTGAGTCATAAGAAAACTAACATTAGGATATCAGATAATGTAATTTTTTAAGTTGCGGGGAAAAAGTACCTCTTATTTATAGCAAGAAGGTATGAACGCATAAACAGTAGAGATGTGGATCAATTCCAGTATAATATCCACAATTGAAAAGACAACACACTGCATGATAAATGCAGCAGCACATGTGGGTGTGTGGAGGGTGATGGAGGCTGGGTGGGTGTTAGGAAGGTGGTGGGGACTTGATGGGCTGCAAAATGGGCTAAAGCCCAGTGACAGATGGGACTCTGTCCTTTAATCCTACATAGCATGTATTTTAGTATTTTGTCTTGGGAGATTGATTATTTCTTATTGCTTTCATGTGCCATTACCTGGAGAGCCAAAGGCTGTTTCTCATTTCCTCCCTGCTCTTCTCTCTTCCTTCCTTGGTGCATGAAGGAGGATGGGGCAGGAGAAACTTCCTCCATGCTTGTCAACCAGCCACATCCATCTACTCTAGACCCTTGTCCACAAAGAGCACATTTCCTGAGTAACTCAGGGCCACACTCCCAATGACCTATTAATTATGTTGTGTCCTTTCTACTCCTGCAGAAGGGCAGTGGAAGACAGTCCCCACTGAGTGAGGGGTGAGGAAAATTCCTTTAAATCAAAGGGAAAATAGCTCATCCTTGCCAAAGATATATCTGTTCTTTTCCTGGTTCCTTTGTTTTTCTTTTTTTTTTTTTTTTATTAAATGATAGCTGTACACATTAATGCAAACATGAGGTACAGTGTAGTGTTTTCATATACATTTTGAAATACTTTCATCAAGCTGGTTCACATAAATTTCATGTCATTTGCATAGTCATTGTGTCAAAACATTTATATTCTAGTTCTAGAAAAGTTCACTTGTACCCTTGTTAGACAGAAATATAGGTGCTCTCCATCTCTCTGCTCTGCTGCCTTTCTTATGGACTCATTCGTATGAAGTCATGGCTGACACGGGCTCCCTGAACCCCATGATCTCCCTGAAACCCAGCTTTGATTCAGATGACTCTGCTTGGAAGCCAGTCAACAATGGCATCAGATGTGAAAACTTAGCATAAATTGTTACTTAGTCTCTTTGGACTTCTGTCAGAAAGACGTCTACAGATCTTTCCACAGTGAATGCTGCTCTGCTCCAAAAGTGCCCTCTTTGCACCCACAGAGGGGAATTGCTCTTCATGCTTTTGAAATGCATGAGAAGGTACTGTGATAATGAAGGTTATTCAACAATAATAACTGCAAATTAAACAGCATCTGGGATTCACTCCCTTCCCGAGCCCCATCTACACCACAGACTCACCCTGAGACACCTGAATAACCCCATAGGGGAGAAAGGGCTGGGTCAGAAGGGCAGGCCCTGGCCCTGCAGGAGGAGGCAGCAGTGAGGTCCAGCTTTGGCCTGGACACCCCACATCTAAGGGATTCCCTGCACCTGGGCAACTGAATTTGATTTTACTTTTCCTTCCAGCTGTCCAGAATGTTCCAGCAGGCATCTGGTCCCAGAAATTGTTTCATCTTGTTTAGAGTAAGGGATTCTGAAAGTAACAGAAGCTAAAGGAAAGAAGAAATGTCAATTTATAGGTGGTGAGATGGGTAGGGAAGGCACAATGCACACATGTCCCCTTTGCTCCACTGACTGTATTTTTGGCAATTCAGGAAAAGCAACAAAATAGAGGAAGCAACACTTTGGCCTCTATCAAGTGTGACCATGCAGGTGACATGAGTGGACATTAATGCATTTGGGCACTGAAGGATGTCCTCAGGTTGTCTTCCTAGGAAACAGACCTCACAACCATATTGTTCTAAGTGTAGTGGGGGAGGACCATCAGCCCTACCCTGTGCCATCAGACCTCCTGCTCCTTACAGGCTCAGGATGTGGGCTTGACCTTTCATCCTCAGTCCTGGAGGATTCTCACTTCCTCTGAATTAGTTGCATCCTGAATCAGTTTTCATCCTGGGACCAGTCACATGAAGGTTGCTGGGTCAAGCACTCAGCCTTCAGCAGGATGTTAACAGACACTCTCTGCCAACAGCCCATGACCTCAGCATGGAGCAGCAAAAAGGTCTCAGTGCCTTGAAGATCTGAGCCCTGAGGATATCAGGGACCAAGGCCACCTCTCTCGGTCCGAAAGAAGAGATGTTTATGGGTCCCCAAAACCCACCCTAGTAACACTGTCCTCCACCACCTCTGACCTCCCCAGGGATCCAGCATCTTTGTGAGTTGCAGATTCAGGTGCTGACACCTCTGAAGGCTGAAAAGTGGAGGCCTCCACCTGAGCCTCAGAGAAGGTGGAGCTTTGAAAATGTTGAAGGCTTTGATTAGACATGAGGACAAGCAGAAGAGGTCACCTCATTACTCCTCCCAAATGCCTCTCTCCCAAGTCAGCTGACTTAATGCAGTTCTTTTTGTTAAGTTTCTGAATTGCATATACATAGAACCAGAGTAAGAGATATGTGTAAGAGCTATAGCTTACATATTATGTAGTGTCCAGGTTTTCCCCAAAGACTACACAACAAGACAAGCTGAATTTGCAAAGGAGTCTCTTTATCTAAGAGCCAGCAACAGCCTCAGTGTCTCAACGAGGGGTTTCTGAGAGCAGCCCTGAGTACTTAAGGGGTCAGATTTTTAAGGCTTAATCTGCATTTTGGTTGGCATGCAGGCTGTCCAGGTGCACTCAGGTGTGGGTAGAATAGCAAGCAAAAATTGTACAGAAGCAAAATTTTTGCAGTTAGCCACACATCATACATCTTTGTTTTAATATTTTCTCATACATCTTTGGTTTAATATTTTCTCATACATCTTTGGTTTAATATTTTCCCCACATCTTAGTTCTAGTACTTTTCCTCCATATATTTTTGTCTCAGTATTCATACATCTTATATTGTTTACAGGTCAATTTGGGGACAATTGGTTCATTTCCCAGGCCTAGGAGTTAGCCAAGCAGGAAACTGGGAATGAACTAGAAACAAGAAATCAATTAGTACTTTCCCATTTATCTTGGGGGGTAAACTGGATTTATTTATTTATTAAAGCTTGCAGTCTGGAAATTTGCCAGGAGTTAATTGGTATTTTCCCATTATGGTCAGGCCTAAAAAATCCCCCCTTTTCTTCTAAATTAGTCAAATCATTGACTTATGGGTGGGCATAGGGTGGGGTACAGGGTCATATTGATTTCTAATTATCATAATCTTGACAGTGCTTATACATTTTCTAACATAAGCAACAAGTTGACTTAAAATGCAGGGGCCTGCTGCCAGGAGGAGAAGAAGGAAGAGTGGTCCAGCTTCAGCTGTGAGTAGGGCTGTGAGTCATGGTGACCAGGAGAATAAGGATTGATACCAGTTATTATTTTCTTCCTGGTGATAATATTTGTCTTTTAAATTTCACAGACCAGGGATAGAGTTTTTCTAATAACTCTGGATTGGTTCGCATAGAAACAGCAATTTTTACCTAAGGCTACACATAGTTCTCCCTCTTTCATAAAGAGGAGGTCTAGTCCCCTTTGGTTTTTCAGGACCACCTTAGCCATAGAGTCAATTTGTGTTTCAAATCAGGAGACAGAGCTTTATAGAAGTCTCAAATCTTGTGTAACTTGCTGGCTGAGGTATTTAAAGTTGGTGTCCTGCGTGACTAGTGAACTATCCCCTAATGCTATGGACCCTGCTATGCCTGCTGAAATTAGGAGGGGGATGAGTATGGGGATTCTTTTTATTTTTCTGGGATTGGGACTGAAGTTTAGGTCTAGGTGTTCTTTTCCCTCTTCCCCATCATATATGTACACTTGGGGTATAATGTGAACTAATATACATAGGATTGGAAGCCCATTTGAAAATAAGTTGGTAGAGGCACAGTGGGTCAGGCCATTTGTATAGGCAAACCAAGTTTCAAAGGGGGCTTTGTAATATAAGAGTTTATGGGTCTCTGCCTTATTTTCTCGTACTGCTAGGCTGCAGGAGTTTTTATAGGGTGAACCCTCGAGGTTATAACTAGGACAGGTTATGCACAACCCTTTCTCCTGTAGAACCCCTAGGGTGAGTTTTGGTTGATGCCAATTACATCGGGTAGAATTCACTATACTGACTTCTCCTGAGTTCCAGCTGGTGTATACTCAGTCGTGATGGATGGATTGACTCCTACCCTTACATAGTAAAGAGGGCTAGGATTTCAGGCATAGCCAGAAATCTCTGGTCAGGTTGTTAAGGGATGTGTCTAGGAATCCATATACAGCATCTAACATTTGGAGGAAGGGGAATGGAAGCTGGGGTGAGGAGTCAGGCTTTTCTGGTTAATGAGGTTACTAGGAGTGGGCTCCGTCCAGCCTATAAGGCAAGTTTGGGTTGGGGCCAAGGAAGATTTAATTCTGTATTGGGGCCTATGGGCCTGACTGGGACAGAAAACTTATGGCATTGGATTGTAAAAGTGGTTCTGTGGACCCTCCCATACACATAGAGTCTGAGCCCCCAATTTTTCCTGTTTCCCATATATGGTCATAGATGTTGGACCAACTTTTTGCTTTGTAGGGGCCTTACAGGTGGAGTTTGAGGTGAATTTAATGTCTAGCCAATCATCTCAGTGAGTCCAAGAGACCTCTCTTTCGCAGCCCCAGTGTTTGCAATAAAAGTCTTCCTGTCCCCTACAATCTGGGTCTCTTCCTGCATGACAGGCATAGGAATCCAGGAAAACTTATAGGTTCCCCATAAGTTTTTCTCTAGGTCTGAACAACAACCACAAGTGTAGACCCTGCTTCCTGTGTTGGGATCTCCCCATCCCCAACTAAGTGCGTGGGCACCTCCCCCTCTTGGCAGGGGTATACCAAGGTTACAGAGATCTACTTTAAAGGTTGGCTGTTTGTCAGTGGTAGCATTCTGAATTATTTCACCTGTTTCAGTACATCTAAGTTCCCAAACCCAAGATCGGGGCTTATGGGGAGTTGATTCCCATCCGTCTCCTCCCTGTGGGAGGAGTAGTCATATTATGAGGACACCCCTGAGAGTCTTTAGAGGATCTTCTGTTGGTCGGATGCTCCATTTCTGTCTCTCATAGCTAGGTGGCGCTGGCTTCACGTGAGTAAAGTGGATCCAAGCAGAAATGCCGGCTACTTTTATAGTCCTGGGAGTGGAGAGGATGATAGTGAAGGGTCCTTTCCACTTGAGTTCAAGTGCTTTGGCGCTTTACCGCTTCATCAGCACAAGGTCTCCGGATTGATATTGATGAGAGGAACCCGGGGCTTGGGGTGGGATGGGGATATGTCAGTCTGAGTGATCTGGCTGTCTTTGATGAGTTTTTGAACAGCCTTTTTATTTATTTTTTTTATTAAATCATAGTTGTGCACATTAATACTATCATGCGGTACACTGTGTTGTTTCCGTATACAATTTGAAATACTCTCATCCAATTGGTTAACATATCCTTCATGTCATTTTCACAGTTGTTGTATTAAGACACTTATATTCCACATCTAGAAAGATTCACATGTACCCTTATAGGATAAATCTTAGGTGTGATCTGAGCAATCACCTTCCCTCCACCCATCCTCCCCTCTTCCCGCCCTTCCTTCTCCCCTTTCCCTGAATTCTTTTTTTTTTTTTTTTTTTTAGCCTTCATGTAACTTTCTTTCCCTGAATTCTTGGGCTAAAATTGGGTTATAGCTTTCCTATGCTGGCTAAAAATTAGTTTCATAATAGGGTTGAGTACATTGGATACATTTTCTATCATTCTTGAGATACTTTGCTAAGAAGAATATTTTCCAGCTCCATCCATGTAAACATGAAGGAGGTAAAGTCGCTATCTTTCTTTATGGCTGCTTAGTATTCCATGGTGTACATACCACAATTTCTTGATTCATTCATGGGTCAATGGGCACTTGGGCTTCTTCCATGACCTAGCAATTATGAATTGGGCTGCAATGAACTTTCTGGTACAAATATCTGTATTGTAGCCTGATTTTTGTTCTTCTAGACATATACCTAGCAGAGGAATTACAGGATCAAATGGCAGATCTATTTTTAGTTCTCTAAATGTTCTCCAGATGACTTTCCAAAAGGAATGTATTAGTTTTGCAATCCTACCAGTAATGTAGAAGTGTTCCCTTTTCTCTACAACCATGCCAGCATCTGTGATTTTGGGATTTTGTGATAGGGGCTAATCTGACTGGTGTTAGATGATATCTCAAAGTAGTTTTGATTTGCATTTCTCTGATGATTAAGGATGGTGAGCATTTTTTCATATATCTGTAGGCCATGCGTCTGTCTTCTTCAGAGAAGTTTCTCTTCAAATCCCTTGCCCACCCTGAGATGGGATCACTTGTTCTCTTCTTGCTAATACATTTGAGTTGTGTGTGGATTCTGGTTATTAAACCCTTGTCAGATACATAACCAGCGAATATCTTTTCCCATTCTGAGGGTTGTCTACTTGCTTTTCTTACTGTGTCCTTGGCTGTGCAGAAACTTTTTAATTTGAGGAGGTCTTAGTAGTGTATTTTTGATGTTGCTTCAATTGCCCAGGGGGTCTTCCTCATAAAATATTCTCCCAGGCCAATTTCTTCAAGAGTTTTCCCTACACTTTCTTCTAGTGTTTTTATGGTTTCATGTCTTAAATTTAAATCTTTAATCCAGTGAGACTCTTAGTTAGTGGTGATAGGTGTGGGTCCAGTTTCAGTCTTCTGCAGGTTGCCAGCCAGTTTTCCCAGCACCATTTGTTAAATAGGGAATCTTTCCCCCACTCAAGGTTTTTAACTGGCTTGTCAAAGATCATATAGTGGTAAGTAGCTAGGTTCATCTCTTGGTTCTCTATTCTGTTCCATACATCTACCTCTCTGTTTTTGTGCCAATACCAGGCTGTTTTGATCACAGTGGATTTACAGTATAGTCTGATGTCTGGTGGCATGATTCCTCTTGCTTTGTTTTTGTTTCTGAGTAATGTGTTGGCTATTTGAAGTTTTTTCTGATTCTATATAAAATGAAGTATTATTTTTTCGAGATCTTTAAAGTATGACAATGGAACTTTAATAGGGATTGCATTAAAATTATATATTGCTTTAGGGAGTATAGACATTTTAACAATGTTAATTTTGCCCAGCCATGAGCATGGTATGCTTTTCCATTTGTTGATATTTTCAGCTATTTCTTTTCATAGAGTTCTCTTTATGCCTTCATAGTATTCCATGGTGTACATATACCACAGTTTATTAATCTATTTGTGGATTAATGGGCACCTGGGCTTCTTCCATGACCTGGCTATTATGTATTGGGCTGCAATAAACATTCTGATACAAATATTTTTGTTGTAATGTGGTTTTTGGTCTTCTGGATATATACTTAATAAAGGAATTGCAGGATCAAATGGCAGGTCTATTTTTAGTTCTCTAAGTATTCTCCAGACATCTTTCCAAAAGGAACGTACATATTAGTTTGCATTCCTACCAGTATTGTAGAAGTGTTCCCTTTTCTCCGCATCCATGCCAACATCTCTGGTTTTGGGATTTTGTGATACGGGCTAATCTTACTGGTGTTAGGTGATATCTCAAAGTAGTTTTGATTTACATTTCTCTGATGATTAGGGATGGTGAGCATTTTCTCATATATCTGTAGGCCATGCACCTATCTTCTTTAGAGAAATTTCTTTTCAAATCCCTTGCCCAGCCTGAGATAGGATCACTTGATCTTTTCCTGCTAATACGTTTGAGTTCTCTATGGATTCTGGTTATTAAACCTTTGTCGGAGACATAGCCAGCAAATGTCTTCTCCCATTCTGAGGGCTGTCTTCTTGCTTTATTTACTGTGTTCTTGGCTGTGCCGAAGCTGTTTACTTTGATCAGGTCCCAATAGTGTATTTTTGCTGTTGCTTCAGTTTTGCTGTTGCTTCTTCCTCATAAAATATTCACCCAGGCTGAATTCTTCAAGTATTTTCCCAACAATTTCTTCTAGAACTTTTATGGTTTTATGCCTTATGTTTAAATCTTTAATCCAGTGAGAGCCTATCTTAGTTAGTGGTGAAAGGTGTGGGTCCAGTTTCAGTCTTCTACAGGTTGCCAGCCAGTTCGCCCAGCACCATTTGTTAAATAGGGAATCTTTCCCCACTCAATGGTTTTAATTGGCTTGTCAAAGATCAGGTCATGGTGAGTAGCTGGGTTCATCTCTTTGTTCTCTATTCTGTTCCATACATCTACCTCTCTTTTTTTTGCCAGTATCATGCTGTTTTAATCACTATCGATTCTTAGTATAGTCTGAGGCCTGGTAACGTAATTCCTCCTGCCTTGTTTTTATTTCTGAGTAATGACTTTGCTATTTCAGGTTTTTTCTGATTCCATATAAAATGAAATATTGGAGCAGTGTGAAGAAGAGGAGGCGAGAATGACCCCCGGACCGACCATTGCTCACCTGTCTCTACATCCCCGCATACAGCACCTACGTCCTACCGCCTTTGCCACCATGCCCAAGAGAAAGGCTTAAGGGGATGCTAAAGGAGATAAAGTCAAGGCAAAGGACAAACCACAGAGAAGATCCGCAAGGTTGTCTGCTAAACCTGCTCCTCCAAAGCCAGAGCCCAAGCCTAAAAAGGCCCCTGCAAAGAAGGGAGAGAAGGTACCCAAAGGGAAAAAGGGAAAAGCTGACACTGGCAAGGAGGGGAATAATCCTGCAGAAAATGGAGATGCCAAAACAGACCAGGCACAGAAAACTGAAGGTGCTGGAGATGCCAAGTGAAGTGTGTGCATTTTTGATAACTGTATTTCTGGTGATTGTACAGTTTGAAATACTATTTTTTATCAAGTTTTATAAAAATGCAGAATTTTGTTTTACTTTTTTTTTTTTAAGCTATGTTCTTAGCACACAGAACACTTCATTGTTTCTTCAGGAAGGGGCATATGTCACTAATAGAATGTCTCCAAAGCTAGATTGATATGAGGGAAAATATCTTTTCCCTCTAGTTTTGAGAGACTTCCTCTTGGCTTCCAAGAGGAGGGATTCTCTGATGTTGACACACAGCCACGTTGGCACAAATGCCTTGTGGTATGGAAAAACTAATTTGTTTTTATGTCCTATCCTCCCTCTGCCTTCAGCATAGTCTCAACTCCCTTAAACCCAGTCACCTCCTGGGACCTGACCCCCAATAATTGGTTACCAGTATATTAAGGAATCTGGACTTTTTCAATAATACCACTCAGATGGCATCACTCAAAAGAGCAGCGGTTCCATTTGTAGATCGTTGGATCTTCAGATAAATTCTTCCATTTTCATTTCATTTCCTGAAAGTCAGGGTCTGCT
>NW_003852433.1:40480-42151 GCF_000181295.1 Otolemur garnettii | reverse complement strand
TTTTTAAAGCTTGGCTGCTGTTGGTATATATAAAGGCTACAGATTTATGAGTGTTGATTTTGTAACCTGAGACGCTGCTATATTCCTTGATCACTTCTAGGAGTTTTGTAGTAGAATCCCTGGTGTTTTCCAGATATACAATCTTATCATCTGTGAAAAGTGAAAGTTTAATCTCTTCTGACCATATATGGATGACCTCAATCACCTTTTCTTCTCTAATTGCGATAGCTAAAACTTCCATTACAATATTAAAGAGCAATGGAGACAGTGGGCAACCTTGCCTCGTTCCTGATCTGAGTGGAAATGATTTCAATTTAACTCCACTCAATAGAATACTGGCTGTGGATTTGCTATAGATGGCCTCTATCAGTTTAAGAAATGTCCCTTCTATACCATTTTTCTTAAGTGTTCTGATCATGAAGGGATGCTGGATGTTATCAAAAGCTTTTTTCTGCATCAATTGAGAAAATCATGTGGTCTTTATTTTTTAATTTGTTTATGTGATGTTATATTTATAGATTTACATATGTTGAACCATCCTTGAGATTTTGGGATAAAACCCACTTGGTGATGGTGTATAATTTTTTTGATGTGTTGCTGGATTCTGTTGGTTCAGATCTTGTTGAATATTTTTGCAGCAATATTCATTAGTGATATTGGTCTATAATTTCTTTTCTTGGTGGGTCTTTTCCTGATTTGGGGATCAAGGTGATGTTTGCTTCATAGAATGTGTTGAGTAGTATTCCGTCTTTTTCTATATTTTGGAAAAGGTTCAGTAATATAGGTACTAGTTCATCTTTGAAGGTTTAGGAGAATTCTAATGTGAAGCCATCTGGTCCCGGGCTTTTCTTTTTAGGGAGATTTTGTATAGTTGATGCTATTTCTGAACTTGATATAGGCCTGTTCAACATTTCTACTTCATTCTGGCTAAGTCTTGGGTGGTGGCATGCTTCCAAAAATTGGTCAATTTCCTTCATATTTTCATATTTCTGGGAATAAAGTTTCTTGTAGTATTCATTAAGGATTTTTTGAATTTCTAAAGCGTCTGTTGTTATTTTGTCTTTACTGTTTCTGATTGATGGGATTAGAGACTTTATTCTTTTTTTCTTGGTTAAGTTGGCCAAAGGTTTATCTATTTTATTGACCTTTTCAAAAAAACAACTTTTTGATTTATTGATCTGCTGCATAATCCTTTTGTTTTCAATTTCATTTAACTCTGCTCTAATTTTGGTTATTTCTTTTCTTCTGCTGGATTTAGGATTGAAATATTCTTCCTTTTCCAGTTGCTTGGGATGTCCCATTGAGTTGTTAACTTCCTCTCTTTCTGTTCTGTTGAGGAAGACTTGCAATGCTATAAATTTCCCTCTTAGGACTGCCTTTGCAGTATCCCAGATGTTCTGATAACTCGTGTCTTCATTATCATGTTGTTCTAAAAATTTGGTAATTTCCTTTTTGATCTCATCTCTGACCTGTCTGTCATTCAACATAAGTTTATTTAGCTTCCATGTTTTTGTATGAGACTTCAGATTCTTGTTGTTACTAAGTTCAACTTTTATTCCATGATGGTCTGAGAAGATGCATGGAATAATTTCTATTCTTTTAAATTTACTGAGGTTAGACTTATGACCTAAGATGTGGTCGATTTTGGAGTATGTTCCATGGACTGATGAG
>NW_003852433.1:33574-39485 GCF_000181295.1 Otolemur garnettii | reverse complement strand
TCTACCCAGGGGGACAGCTTGAGGCTCTGTCTCAAAAAAAAAAAAAAAAAAAGTTGATGACCATCCTCTTTTAGCATGAACATTTTCAGCAGAGAGATCTGCAGTCATTATAATACTCTTCCCCTTGTAGGTTAAGGTTTTCTTACATCTAACTGCTTTCAGAATTGTCTCTTCATATTAACTTTAGTGAAGTTAATTATGATGTGATGGGGATGTCCTGTTCAGGGTGAGTTGTGCTGGGATTCTGAAAATATCTGATATCTGAATTTTAGAATCTCTTGGCATGTCTGGAAAGATTTCTTTCATAATTTCATAAAGACTCTGTGTTTTGAGAAGCAACTTTGCCACCTTCAGGGATTCCTATAAGGTGAATATGAGTTTTCCTTAAATTATCTGAGAGCTCTCTGAGAGAAACATCTGTTTTTGCTCTCCATTTCTCTTCCTCTGAGTGCTTGGGCACATTCAAAAGCTTTGTCTTCAGTGTCAGAGATCCTTTCTTCTACCTGTTCCATTCTGTTACCACGGCATTCTACCGTATTTTTCAGATCTTTGAGGGCTGCAACCTCTTGCCTCAGTGTTTCAAAATCTTTGGTCATTTTATCTTTGAAATCGTTGAATTCTTGAGACATCTTTTGAATAATTTCTTGAGACATCTTTTGAATAATTTCTTGAAATTCTAATTTCCTCCTTTCTTCTATTCTGTTAATCTTATTTGCTACCCAAATTCTGAATTTGATTTCTGACATCTTAGCCATCTGTCTATGGATGGAGTCTTCAATTGCATCTGCCCCATTTTTCCATGGGCAAGTTGATCTACTCTGGTTATTCATGTTGCCTGAGTTTTTCTGCTGATTCCACCCCATGCTATATTTACACTGTTTGGAGTTCATCCCAGAACCGTGGGAGTTCCAGTGGCTTCCACCAGAGAAAATGCCAGCTTCTTCTGGATGTCCAGAGGATGTGTCTGTTTGGAAAAACCTCTGAGGTGTGAGCCTTATTGTTCCCGCTGCTGTGGCTGCTGCTCTTCACCTTGGGGTACCACTGCTCTAGTGTGGATCCCTCTCAAGTGACTGTTCTCTCGCAATTCTTGGGCAGCCTGGGCCTGGCGATGGTGGTGGGAGCAGTGGGGACTCTGCCTGCCACCAGGGGTCCATGGATTTCAAGCAAGCAGCAGGTCTCTGGCCACCTGGTGCCCAGTGATGGTGGCGGGAGCAGCAGGGATGTGGAGTGTGGGGCTCAATCCGGAGGAGCGGGGGCTCAAGCAAGCAAGTAGCAAGTCTATGGCCGCCCAGCACCTGGAGAGGGTGAATGGGGTAGTGGGGAAGCCACCTACCACCGGAAGAGCATGGGGTTCAAGCAAGCAAGCAGCAGGTCTCTGGCTGCTGGGCACCTGAAGAGGGTGGCAGAAGCAGTGGGGAGTCTGCCTGTCACCTGGGGAACATGGGGCTAAAGCAAGCAGGCAGCAGGTCTCTGGTTGCCAAGCACCTGGTGAGGGTGGTGGGAGCAGTGGGAAATCCACCTTCCACCAGGGTAGCACTGGGCTCAAGCAAGCAAGCAGCAGGTCTGGCTGCCTGGTGCCTGGGAGAGTGGCGGGAGCAGCGAGGAAGCCACCTGCCACAGGGGGAGCATGGGGCTGAAGCAAGCAAACAGCAGGTCTCTGGCCACCCGGTGCCTGGCGAGAGTGGTGGGAGTAGCATGGAAGCCACCTCCCACCTGGGGCAGCACAGGGCACGGGGGTGACCTGTGTTTATCTATCTCTTCTCTCAGCTCAGCTCTCCTCCTTCAGCTTTGTTGGGTTCTTTCTGGCTATTATCCCTCCCTCTGCACTGGAGTTTTTGTTGAAAACTATCTCCAGTCTGCCCTCATCACCTGTTCCCCCATACTCTTGTTGAATGTGAAAGGTGAAGTTAGGAATAACTAACTTATCTCTGGATAACCAACCCAGAGATTTACCAAAGTACAAAACACATTGACACCAAACGAACAAATAAACAGACAAAAATATTACCAGACACACAAGTACACAGATGCACAGACAATCAGAAACAAGTAAACAACCAGACAAAACAGAAACAAACAAAAAAAGGTAATCATAAAATGATAAAAAAAAAGAGAGAGAGAGAGAGAATAGGAAAAGAAAAGGTAAACAAAAAACTTTTAGACTGCTGTGTGCACTCTCAGCAACTGGTCCATAGGAAACCGTGCAATGGAGATGCCCTTTTTGGAATTTCACAACATGTCTGCTTGCTGACTGGCCACCTAGTCTCAGCTATCTTGTTCTAGATGGTACCCCTATCTGCCCTCCAAATTCAGCACAGGAGTCCGCACTTCACCAGATTATCCACTCATCCTAGTTTCCCCTCCATCTGGGAAATTGTAATCTTCCATGGGGAAGGGACTGGTTGCCACGGATGCCCGTGGATTCAGTGCAAAGTGCAAAAGAGCCCTCAGCCTCTTCGAGGGAGGAGCCAGCAACGGCCAAAGCCAGCAGACTCCCCACAGAGCACAAAGGAGCCCTCAGCCTCCTTGGGGAGCACAAAAGAGGCCTCAGACTCTGCACAAAGCACAAAAGAGCCCTCAGCCTGTGGGGGAGGGGGGAGGCTCGGCAGTGGCCGATGCCCATGGATTCAGTGCAGAGCACAAAAGACTTTTCCTTCTGTGTAGGGGAGGGTTTGATTGCCACTGTCACTCACTGCTTCAGCATGGTGCCACAAAGACTGTCTAAAGTTGTAATGTTTGTCTGTTTCCTAAGCGGGATCTTTTCCCCTCACTTTTCTGTCCAGATGCCTAGACGCCTGATTCTCCAAATGGGGTCCAAATGGCTCCCCTTTCTGGTCACTGAATTCCACGCACCTCACCACACCCTCTGCAAAACACCCAAACTCCCCACTGATTGGGAACAGCAGTCCTCTGTGGGGGAGGGTTAGGGTGCTGCCATCTCAGGCCACCAGCTGCCAGCATGGCTAGCACTGCTTCAGCTGCACTGCCAAGTTTTCTCTGGCAGATACCGCGGCATTGGGTCACAATTCCAGTCCAGCAATCCACCTCTTTGCTGCACAGCCTACGTTGCCTGTCTGTGCCAACACGACACACAGGGAAGGATCCAGCACTCCACTCTCACCTGAAACTGTGAGGAGAGTGATCCAGAGAGGGATTCCCTCCACCATCTTGCTCCGCCTCTGTAATGTTCTTATTTTTGTAAACTTCTTAGGTTTTCCCTTCCCCTTGCTCTATCCTAGAATCCAGAAATTATTTTCTTTAATAGTTCTTAATCTCAAACAATTTTACAGGATGAAAAACAAAAGTGCTCCAAAATGAATGGTTATCTCTGGGTTTATAAAGACACTTAAGCCCATTAAAGATATAATACTAATATTCAGAAGATAAAGAAGATTAACTAAAGGAAAGACAGGCAAGTCAGATAGGAAGATTCTTTCAAATGATGGAGGACATAGAAGTCTGTCTTCTTGAAAGCAAGCTGGGGACCATTTCACTCAAATGAGCTGTCTTTAGAAAACAAGGAACCCCAAGCAATTATCAGAAAAGCCATATCAGAGGAGATACAAAACTCAACACTTATTTTTTTTTAACTCTAAATTTTGAAATAATTGCAGATTTTAAGCAAAGTTACAAAAATCATATAGAGAGCCCCTGAATTCTTCTCACCCACTTTAACTTTCCTCTAATGTTATCCTTTACATTATCATGACTATTTTTTAAAACAAACAAAAAAAAAAAACCAATTTAGGACACTATTCTTCAAATTAAGTAAGCTCTTTACTTTATTCAATCATCACTGGGTTTCCATTAATGTCTTTTTTCTGGTTTAGGGGCTAATCAAGTATTCATCCTACATTTAATTATCATGTTTCCTTAGAAATTGATCTATGACAGTTTCTCAGTCTTCTCTGGTTTTGCCTCTTGACTTTTATAGTTTTGAGTTGTACTGGTCAGTGACCCTGTAGAATTACTCTCAATTTGTGTTACTTGGATGATTTTCTCATTATTACAATAGAATGATGTTTTTCTTGTGGTGGAGAGAAGACCAATTTACAGAGGTAAATTGCTCTTAACATCATATGTATCAAGAAGTACATGATATCCACATGCCATCACTAGAGATATTAACCTTCACCCCGTGGTTAAAGAAACATTGTTTGTGCATATATATATATATATATATATAAATATGTAACTTGTTTCCACATTTCCCCCATTGTTATAAAGCTTCATGAAAATTATGTGATTAGAAAGGTCGTGTAGTTGTTCTGAGTGCTGATTTTGGGCTTCATCTTTTATATGGTGCTGCTCCTACACTGCAGGCCATGCTGACAGGGAGTCTTAGAGACTGAACCAGCAAACTTCATCTCCGAGCTGAATTGACTGTGTTCCCATGGTTCGGCATGGACATTGGTGGAACACTGGTTAAGTTGGTCTACTTTGAACCAAAGGATATTAGAGCCAAAGAGGAACAAGAGGAGGTAGAGAACCTAAAGACCATCCAGAATTACCTGACTTCTAACACTGCTTATGGGAAAACCGGGATCGGGGACGTCCACTTGGAACTGAAAACCTTGACCAAGTATAGGCACAAAGGGAACCTCCACTTCATCCGCTTCCGCAGCTGTGTCATGCACAGGTTCATTTAGATGGGCAGCGAGAAAAACTTTTCCAGCCTTCACACCACCCTCTGTGCCATGGGAGGTGGGGCTTTCAAGTTTGAAGAGGACTTCAGAATGATTGCTGACCTGCAGCTGCGTAAACTGGATGAACTGGACTGTCTGATTCAGGGCCTGCTTTACGTCGACTCTGTCGGCTTCAATGGCAAGCTAGAATGTTACTATTTTGAAAATCCCACAAATCCTGAATTGTGTCAAAAAAATCCGTACTGCCTTGATAATCCATACCCTATGTTGCTGGTTAACATGGGCTCAGGTGTCAGCATTCTAACAGTGTACTCCAAGGACAACTATAAAAGAGTTACAGGGACCAGTCTTGGAGGTGGAACATTCCTAGGCCTATGTTGCTTGATGACTGGTTGTGAGACCTTTGAAGAAGCTCTGGAAATGGCAGCTAAAGACGACAACACCAATGTTGATAAGCTGGTGAAGGACATTTACAGAGGAGACTATGAACGATTTGGCCTTCAAGGATCTGCTGTAGCATCAAGCTTTGGCAACATGATGAGTAAAGAAAAGCGAGATTCCATCAGCAAGGAAAACCTTGCCTGGGCCACATTGGTCACCATCACCAACAACATTGGCTCCATTGCTCAGATGTGTGCATTGAATGAGAATATAGATAGAATCGTGTTTTTTTGGAATTTTCTCCGAATCAATATGGTCTCCATGAAGCTCCTAGCATATGCCATGGATTTTTGGTCCAAAGGACAGATAAAAGCTCTGTTTTGGGAACATGAGGGTTATTTTGGAGCTGTTGGGGCACTGTTGGAACTGTTCAAAATGACTGATGACCAGTAGAGATGAGCAGTCATGAGAATAGCCCCCCGAGGGAACAGGGAACTGAAAACTGCTGTGGAGAAGGTGAAAGGCACTGTGGGAAGGAAGCTGAGCCACTATGGCAGAAGCACCTGCTAGAATTGTAAATAATTTAAAATCCTTCTAGCTGATCTTTTACTTAGGTTTGGAGCTAATGATTCAAAATGGGGAATAGAAGAGTTTTTTCTGAATACCATGTTTTTGTTAAAAAAAATTGTGCAGCGTGGCCAAACCTACCAATTTTTTGCGTTAACTTTGAAAAGTTGTATAATGTTTAAGAAGGACCTGATATGTAAGCGCTGTTCACTTTTCTTCTGGGGTTTACTGATCAGTGTGGTAATATTAACTTCATTTAGGAATTACTCTAGGAGATTTTACCTTTACTTATATTTGTCATGACGTTTCATGATTTG
>NW_003852433.1:32127-33477 GCF_000181295.1 Otolemur garnettii | reverse complement strand
AAAAAGAAAATCCTTCCCCCTGTTTCTGTCCTCCAGTGGTCTGCTTCCCCATCCCATAACATTTCTTTGATGTGATTGTTTATATGGGTCAAGGTGCTGACTGACCCAATACAAAGTTAAGCACAAGATCTAAATCTCTGGAAAATGCGTAGGAAGGGAAAACTTTGAAAGTGTTAATGGATTTAATGAGTCTGGCAAAAGTTGCAAATTACATGCAATTTTGTCTTATCCCTTATAAGTAGTGTTTCATTGGGCTTATTTTATGCTAGGTTATGTTAAATTAAAATAGTCTGTGATAAAGTGTCCTCATTCACACCCAGCATATCAATGGCAGCAAAGCTTTGTACAAGAAGTTGAAACTAACTGGGAAAAGCCTCCCAGTAGATGCATTATTCCTATCAGGAGATTTAGGGTAAGCCATGGCTTAAGGTGTCAGGTAGTAATTAATATCTATTTGTTTTGTATATATATGTACCTAGAAACTTTATAACAAGACATTTTAAATAATGAGGTTTAAGTTTTTCATTTTTAATATTTTAAAATGAAAACTGTATTTCAATCCCAATTTATAAAATTTAAAATATAATTTATGATACTGATCTATATATTTTCTCCTTTTGGAAGACTCTATTAAAACTGATGGTTAACTTTCAAATGAGGGTCATGTACCAATATTGGAATGCATGAGGTCTGATGATCTTGTGATTGTTGAAAGGGATTTTTGAAGGACAGTATAATTACTCCATGATGGATCTTTCCTTCTCTGCCTTCTGAGCACCATCTTTAATTTCCATATCTTCAAGTCTTGAAGAAGTTGATGCTAATTGAAGAATTCACTTGTCTGGTTCAAATAAAGCCTGTTTCTGTAAAAAAAAAGAAAGAAGAAAGAAAGAAAGAAAGAAAGAAAGAAAGAAAGAAAGAAAGAAAGAAAGGAAGGAAGGAAGGAAGGAAGGAAGGAAGGAAAGGTGATGTAGTCACAACAATCACAACAAATGAATTCTCTTCACATGGAACTCCAAGGAATTTAAGATATAGAAAATGAGGGTATCTATTGTGAAAGATACAAACACATATTCTTTCCAAATATGTTCTTAAAATCTCGTGGATGGTAGTAGTGCATAGTAGAGTGCCATGATATCCCTGTCTTTACTAGAGAAGATTAACACATTGGAAAACCAGTTCTTTGGCTTTTGGATGATTCCTGAACAGTTTGGTGGTGCTGGGCAGAAAAGCAGAATGAAAAGCATCAGGAGCATGTAAAGGACCCTACATCTTTAAGGGAAAAACAAATCCCGAAGGTGTTCAAAATCACAGCTGTGAGTTTTGGTATCCTCCTCCAGAACTGAAAAG
>NW_003852433.1:30103-32107 GCF_000181295.1 Otolemur garnettii | reverse complement strand
AGAACTGAAAAGTGCCAACTAAGCACAGTCAGGAGAAGAGGACACAAAATCTTTATTCCTACATTCCACAAGATCATGAATCTTGAGAAAGTGAGGTTTAGTCCTTAAAATCTGTGCTTTGCTCTCAGCTGTCACATTTCCATAGGCACTAAATCAAACCTGATACACTATTCACAACCCAGAATTTCATGATTTGAATTTGGTTTGTAGGATGAAAAACTACTTATTTAGCAAATTTTGGAGTATAAACCAGTTATGCAAACTTAATCAGACTAGTTTATAAAATTAGCTTCAGTGAACACCATTTCAGTGGCTTGACTGAAGTAATTCAAGGGCTCAATATGTAAAACAAACATCTAGCCATTAGGAAAGGGGATGTTGAAGAGGGAGTCGAAGGGTCTGACCAATCTACTTCCCTTACATATTGAGAGAGAATACCCGAGAAGGGTGAGGTCTAGGAGAACAGGTCTTCTCATGGAGACCACAAGGATACACCTACAAGTTTCTCTCCATGGTGACTCAGCTCTTGGGAATTTGTAACTTGGAAATTTCCAAGTTCTGTGAAATCCTGTAGTTCTGTAGGGGTGGAATAGCATCTCCCACTTGATTCAAACTGGTCAATGAGAGGGGCACCTGTGAGGTGGAACTTTTTGACTGTCAGTAAAAAGGGACAGACCAAGCCAGTCGGGGAGCACGGCCATTTGGAATTCTTCTATGTCGTAAGCTCCTAGCTGGTAAATGAATCCCTTCCTCTTATAAATGTGGTGTTTGGGTGCTCTTTCTCTCAGTTGGGCCTGAACTACCTGCAACATTTTTGGTTCCCTGACTGGAAAGCAAGATCACCCTTGGAGAGAACATGCACTTAGTAGTTGCTGCCAATCCTCTGGACACCTATGTGGGGGCCTCTGATCCACCTGGGTGATGTGAACCACTGAGCATGCCAGGGAGGCATTTTGGCCTCTCTGTGTGGACACCTTGACTAGGTTGAGAAAGGACCCATAGGTGAGTCTTCAGGAGTCAAACACTGAAAAGAACTAGCATGTAGGAACAGGTACCTTCACAGGGAGACATCTAAGGCAAGGTATGATCAATCTGGGCATCCCACTACAGTTTTAGTTCAAGAAAAAGCCTGATAAACTCCTTGGGCCTTAGATTGTCAGCAGGTCTGTTGAGAGGTGTGTGAGAGTGTGTGGATGTGATGTGACAGAACTCCAAGGGTGGACTTCGACCTCCCTTCACAGGGCCTAGGGGAGTGTTGGTTCTCCTCCTATGGCTAAGCGGCAGCTCGAGTGGGAAATGGAGGCTGTTCAGGTTAAGAAATGGGTTGTGGGAGGGCAGAGCCAAGATGGCAGACTGCAGCCAGCTTTTTACAGAAGCTCCCATTGCAAAGTAGGCTTAAAGGACAGAAGTTTAGCAAGGGAGCTGAAGGTTTGGCGAGGAGCCGAGAGAGGATTGAAGAGCACACTTCAACCTTCCTGAAGAGAGCTGTGACCCCAAAAATACAATCAAAAGGTACAAAATCCACCATGAAGCAGATGGTGGAGTCCCCGCACCACAACAAGGGCTCACAGTTTACTCTATGAAAACAAGCAAGCAGAGTTCAAACTTCCTCCCACTCTATCCTATTGGAGAGACACCCTAAAAACTAGACCTCCTACCCTACCCCTGCTGGCATGCCTCAGCACCCTTCTGCCAGGCATAAAACTGTTAAACTGTATAAAACTGTATATATTCCCCACCTGCAACATTGAGCTCCAAGGAGTCTACACCCACCCACTCCAAGGTCGGGAGGCTTGTTACCTACGGAGTCCAGATTGCTGGAAATATCCTTGAGAGAGGTGGAGGGGGAAAGGGCTGGTTCTGCTCTGTGCTGACTGTGGCACAGGCGTGAGGAGAAGAAAATTGGCTTGGAGGAAGCCATACCAACAGTGGCATCCTGATCTCGGAACTGATGCCATTCCAGCCCCTTCTCTCTGGGCAACCAGAGGTTCCAGACAGCAGCCA
>NW_003852433.1:27459-28628 GCF_000181295.1 Otolemur garnettii | reverse complement strand
TTGAAGAAATTTGCCATAACTAAACCAGCTCTCCAGGATATTCTCAGATCTATTCTCCATAATGACCAGTGCAATCCTCCACCACAAAACTAAACTAATTCAGAAACTATTGATCAAATTCCAACTTCTACAGTGGTGAAAGGATTAAAAACATCCACTGGACTTTTGAACATCTCGATACCTAAAATTTTATCAGGCTCATCAATAATTTCAATCAATGTGAATGGCCTCCCAGAGTGTTAGGATTACAGGCATGAGCCACCACACACAGCTCCTTGTTTTATATCTTTGATCTTCCCATCTCAAATCTTTTTAATTTTTGGAATTCTCATTTGGACCTCTTGTTTGGTCCCATAGTCTTCTTAACTTTTAATCTCTCTTCATCTTTTGTTCTATTTGGGGGGAAATTTACTCAGACATATATTTGAACCCTTACTGGATTGTATGCATTTATTTTGTAGCATTCTGTTCTAGTTTCGTGGATGCAAATATCTTCTATCTCTCTGCAAAAACTATTTGTAAATTTTTTTTTTGCGTATTCATTTTGGTCTCTGTTAGAGGCTTTCTTTAGATATGGGGTTATTATTTAGCTAAATATTAGGAAGTATTTATATAAGCAGAGCTGTTGAAAGGCAGACTTTACAGTAAAGATTAAGACATGGAACCCACCGTTTTGCTGAGTGTCTATAGGTCTTTGGGAGGGGGGATGGAGGTCAATTTTTACAGAGATGTATTCTCGTTGTCTCTTATTTCTTGCCAATGGTGAAGGTTTAGTTTCCTGTCTCGGTGAAAGGAAATGAGTCTAAGGATCTAATTCCTTCTGAGATTGAGTCTCCATCCTGGATCGGCCCCACTTACACCTTCTCAATTAACCAATTTTGCCCTTTCCCCCATGAAGGCACGTAGCTTTCTGTGTACTCTAGTTTGCTGAACCAGGTAAGACCTACCCGTGTGTTATTCAAATCATTATCCAAAAGCCTTCTCAGTACCACTCACCTGCTAGTTTCTCTCCTGTCATCCTTATCCTTATATTTTAAACATTTTGACAAGTCTTTTACTATCACGTTAGCAGCATTTGGGGGTAACAATAGCAAATATGTATGCTCAATATGGAAGTCTCATTATGAGTCATAAAAGCATTATCCTTATTATATGCATGATATAAAATT
>NW_003852433.1:8704-11567 GCF_000181295.1 Otolemur garnettii | reverse complement strand
AAACAAAACAAAACAATGCCTCTTATAATTCCTTTTTTTTCTGTCATTCCCTGTGGTGGTGTGCCATTCCTGGAGGTCAATAATTCTTTTGTTAAGGTACTAAAAATGGGAGTGACTACCAGCAGATAAGGAGACAGACATCTTGGAGGTGGTTAGCAGTAGGAATAGTAATAACTACTGCCATATTCTGAGCACTTATTCTATGCCAGTGTTAAACATGTAATTTTTTTAAATGTAAATGAGCTCATACACTCCATACTGATTTTTCTTTTCTTGAGACAATGTCTTTCTCTGCTGCCCAGGTTGGAGTGAAGTGGCATCTGCCCAGCTCACTGTAGGCTCCAACTCTTGGACTCAAACGATCCTTCTGTCTCAGCCTCCCAAGCAGTTGAAACTACAAGCACATGCCACCACAAGGCTAATTTTTACTATTTTTGTAGATATCAATTCTTACTATGTTCCCCATGAGGGGAATGTAATGGCATACGGTAGCTGGGGATACAGGAATTCATAACCTGGAAGTTTGTTTGTCTTTGAGTTTAACATCTGCCCATATGCTAGTAATGCAAGTTGTTGTCTAAGGATCTCATATCACAGTGCAATTCTGAAAAGTGTCTCAGGGAGCAGTTAGAAGAAAAAGAGGGCTCAGTGCCTGTGGCTCAAGTGGCTAAGGCACCAGCCTCATACACCTAAGGTGGCGGGTTCGAATCCAGCCTGGGCCCGCCAAACAACAATGATGGCTGCAACCAAAAAAAATAGCCAGGCATTGTGGCAGGTGCCTGTGTTCCCAGCAACTTGGGAGATAGAGGCAGGAGACTCACTTAAGCCCAGGAGTTGGAAGTTGCTGTGAGCTATGCCACGGAACTCTACACAGGGGGACAGCTTGAGGCTCTGTCTCCAAAAAAGAAGAAGAAGAAGAAAAAGAGAACAGTAGGAACACCAGTTCTGCCTCTACCACTTAAGAACTTTCTATTCCAGTTTCAATAATATATATATTACATATATTAGAATTCCTACTGACGTTTGCATTTTTAAAAGAATATTCAAACCATCCTACCATAACATGCTGCTTCTGATAACTTATGAAATCTAGGAACTTATCACACACCTTATTTAACCATACCAACTTGTTATAATACACAGACCTGTCAGTAGGCCTTCTAAGAAAGGATCAGAAGCCCAGGCCTCTATTGACTCACATAAGAGGTTTGATTTACCTCAGCTTCCATGGCCTTGAAGAAAACAAGTATGCCAGCATCTTCAGAGACACATGTCAATTTTTCAGAAAAAGCAACTCAATTTTTGACATTACCTGAGGCCTTTTCTTGAATATGGCGTATTTCTGATGACTCTCTGAAAAAGGCAATTAACATTGTTCTCCAAATATGTTGCGGAAGTTTTTGTTATTATTATCAAATCATAGCTGTGTACATTAATGCAATCATGGGGTACAGTGTGGTGTTTTCATGTACAATTTGCAATATTTTCATCAAACTGGTTAACTTAGCCTTCATGTCATTTTCTTAGTTATTGTGTTAAGACATTTATATTCTACTTTTAGAAAGATTGACTTGTACCCTTGTGAGATAAACCATAGAGGTGATTCCTTCAATCACCCTCCCTCCACCATCCACTCCCCTCCCTTCCCCTTCCCCCCATATTCTTAGGCTATAATTAGGTTATAGCTTTCATATGAAAGCTATAAAATAGTTTCATAATAGGGCTGAGTACATTGGATACTTTTTCTTCCATTCTTGAGATACTTTGCTAGGCCCAAGTACCCATCAATTCACAAATGGATCAACAAATTGTGGTATATGTATACCATGGAATACTATACAGCCATAAAGAAAGATGGAGACTTTATGTCCTTCATGTTTACATGGATGTCGCTGGAAAATGTTCTTCTTAGCAATGTTCTTGTTGTGGAAATTTTTTACCAAAAATTCCAAAAGCAGATTAACCTATTAAGAAAAAAGGACTTATTTCATATAACATGTTAATAAATTACATTTTACATAGTAAACTGAAATTTAAGAAAGTGTATTCTATTTTACTTATGTAAGAAATTGTCTTTCAGAATAAATACCCCCCATTTCATTTCCAAATGGTGATTCAGTCCCCAAGCAAGTACAATATAAAAACTTCATGACCGTTTCTTCAGAGTCCCTTTTTGCTCCGTATGAAAAAGGATGCCAAATAACACTTGGAGCCATACATACTCCTAAGTGTAAAGTGTCCATTGATTTACTGAGGAGAGTTGAGCGATATTGGTTAAGAACAGAAATACATACCCTAAGAGCACAATGTTTGCTCTCAGTAGCTGGTCTAATTGCCTTAACTCAGAAAAATGCATTTGTGAAAAGCAAGGCAATTTATTTCAAACTTGTAGAGGCAGGCAACACTAACTTTGCATGAGGTAGAAGACAAATAGAAACCTAGCTCAGATACCCATGTTTCAGTTAATGTGGAACCCAAATAAATGAGAACTGCAGGGAGAGAATGAGAAACAAAACATTGGAGACTAATTTGGGTATGTGTATACACTGTCCTCATAATCCAAAGAAAACATAAACATTTCCCAAAAGTGTCATTAAAAAAATAATCGCCTACATGAAATACTTTCCTGAAACTAGTACAATATGTTGAAACTTAGGCAAATCTTGTAACATTCAGAGTACTATCAACCAAAACCCATAAAAACCTTTCTGATAAAATTAAACAGCAATTAAGTTTAAATTGCTCCTTTATTTCTAATTAGCAACACAGAAATGTTGTCTCTACCTGAAGACCCAAACCCCTTTTATTTTCAATTTCATTTTATTCTGCTCTAATTTTGGTTATTTCTTTTCTTCTGCTGGGT
>NW_003852433.1:5123-7750 GCF_000181295.1 Otolemur garnettii | reverse complement strand
CCCCATGCTGAGTTTACCTTGTTTGGAGGCCTTATCAGAACTGTTCAGTTGGTGGCTTCTTCTGGTTGCCCAGAGAGACAGGCAGAGCATGTCTGTTGTCTTCTCCCAGTTCTCGGGTGCTGAGGCAACCGGGGTGCAGTGGAATGGCAGCAGCTGCACGGAAGTGTGAGTAGCTGGATTAGACCTCATTCAGCCTGCCGGGGCGACCAGGGGGCAGGAGACCGGCAGCAGCCGGATCCGTCCTAGTTCAGCCCCGCCAGGCCAACTGGTGGAACAGGGGAACTGTAGGGGCTAGATCAGTCCTAGTTCAGCCCCCCTGGAACACCCAGGGGGTGGGGGAATGGCAGCAGTAGTGTTTCCAGCAGCTAGATAAGAGGGGTCCACTCACAGCTCAGATATAACTTGTTCCAGGGCTCCATGATGGCAAAGGGACCCAGCCAGCAGATGGGTTAATCTGGGAAGGTTAATATCTCCTTCCCCACCATGCACCCAGTCACTTGTAATCCCCCAGGTCTGTTACCCTATTCACGCCAGTAGGCAACTGCTCCTGGGGGTTATGACTGGCTAAACCAGCCAGAAATCTGAGTTCGGCAGTTGGTCCTTGCGTGCTTCTGTCTGGCTAGCTTCCTCTGCATGTCAAATGCTGCATTCAGCTCTGGGCAGCAGACAGATAGCAGTTTACACTCAGGTGTCAATTCTAGCCTCTGCCCGCCCATTGCCTTTGTCTCAGCTGTATTATACCCTGAGGGCTGGTGTTAATCGCCTCTTTACTTATGTTCCGCCACCAGTGGCTGCTGTCTGGAACCTGTCGTTGCCCAGAGAGATGGTCCTGGAATGGCATCAGTTCACAGCTCAGGATTCCACTGTTGCTGCACTGGCTTCCTCCAAGCCAGTTATCTTCTCCTCACGCCTGTGCCACAGTCAGCACAGAGTAGCACCAGCCTTTTCCCCCTTCACTTCTCTCAAGAAGATGTCCAAGAATCTGGACTCCATAGGTAACAAAGCTCCAGACCTCAGGATGGGTGGGTGGGGCCTCCTCAGAGTTCAATGTTGCAGGTGGGGAATATATACAGATTTATACAGTTTTACAGTTGTATGCCTGGCAGGAATGTGCTGTGGCATGCCAGCAGGGGTAGGAGGTCCAGTTTATAGGGGTTCTCTTCTGTGGTATAGAGTGGGAGGAAGTTTGAACTCTGCTCACTTATTTACATGGAGTAAACTGTGAGACCTTGTTGTGGGGGAGGGGACTCCCATCTGCTTGATGTTGGATTTTGTACCTTTTGGTTGTATTTTTGGGGTCACAGCTCACCTCAGGAGGGTTAAAGTGTGCTCTTCAATCTTCTCTCTTGGCTCTGCTCCAAAGCATCAGCTCCCTTGCTAAACTTCTGTCCTTTAAGCCTCCTTCTGGATGGGAACTTCTGTAACAAGCTGGCTGCAGTCCGCCATCTTGGCTCTGCCCCCTTATTGACA
Source organism: Otolemur garnettii (assembly GCF_000181295.1). Lineage (NCBI taxonomy): Eukaryota > Metazoa > Chordata > Mammalia > Primates > Galagidae > Otolemur > Otolemur garnettii. The sequence goes on along the minus strand of NW_003852433.1, from coordinate 6,280 downwards.
CTTCTGAAGGAGCTAAGTGGTTCTCTGCTCTGCTCCCACAGTACTCTCTAAATATCTCTTTTTACAACTAATTATACTGCACTGTTATGGTAATTTCTTGGTTTATCTACCTTTCCCAAACTGAATTCCTTGAGAAGAGAAAATAGGTCATTTCTTCTGTATGACTTCAGTTCACATATTAATAAAGAGTTGTTTATCCACTTTAATATTTACCAAAATAAATATCATAAACTGTAGCCTATGTTATCATCCACTAATTTGCTTCCAAAATCTACAGTAGACTGTGTCTTTTCAGATTCATCCATGCAAGTTTCAACTTGCTAGGCTTATTGATGAGTCTTGGAGGCTCTTTTTTATTCTGTCTGTAGATATTTTACATTTCTTGATTTCTATGTCTCTCAAAACTTTCTTAATGACCTACATATTAGCTAGTGAGCTAATAGATTACAGCTCCAGTCAACTCAGGTACACAGAAGGAGCACAATGTTCAAGACTTCCATGCCCATAGGATTAGTTAGAAAACAATGACAATGACAAGCTAACAGAAGTCAACTTTTAACCTGGTGCCCATGAATATAACTTTGAGTTTTAGTAGATGACTTATAAAATGTAAGTTTTCAAAATAATTTTTAAGACATAAAAGTTAAAATAAATACCTTTTAATTTTGTTGATTTTCTCTCTATTGCTTCTTTCATCCATGATGGACACCCACTCATAGTAGAGCTTTGATGATAAAACACTTCCCAGAATGTTTTGGATAACATCCTTGCACAGATGAAAAGCAAATGTGTTAAGGTGTTATTCTCATATCAAGTATGTACTAGAGAAGCCAGAAGGAAAATACCTTGTTTCAAGGTTTAGTTATGTCCTCCCTTCCATGCATTATACAATTCTCTGTGCCAGTCCACCACCAACTTAGGGATAAAGAAAAGAATACTTTGATTAGTTCCTAACTAAAACTATAGGAATAACTAAAATCAGAATAATTGTGGGAAAGTTAAAGCGCAATCTATTTGGATGGAACCTCACATGTCTACACATTTTAGCAAACTTGTACAACAGGCTAGTGTTTGACAGTAAATGATCTACGTCTTCTTTTCTATTTCCCTTAATTAGCTAGTTGAAGGAAATGTACCAAGATATCAATGAGGATCAT
>NW_003852433.1:0-4541 GCF_000181295.1 Otolemur garnettii | reverse complement strand
TGCAGGGGTGCCTTGCCCTGCCTGATAATCTCTCTCCATTGCTGCAGATGTTCTGTGCTTCAGTAACACCTACCGCTTGATTTATACCAAGAAGGTCAGCTACAGTGTGGAAGTGATGCTCCCTGACAAGGTCTCTGAGGAGAATTTGCAGAGCCTGAAGGCCACAAGATCCTCCACAGTGCAATGAAGACCATGGCTGCCACCTCTGTGCCTGTGTTCTTCAAACACTTTGCAACCCACTAGACCCCTGCCCTCCAAGCAGAGTGGGTGCTGAATATGGCCACAGAAAGCCACCTACTCTGCATCACATCTCTGAAAATGGACAACCAAGCTTAGGTCACCCTAAAGTCTTAGATGGCTACTTCATCTCCTGTTTCCTGAGGATGAACCGGCATCCACTGAGGAAGGGTTCTGCCAGCAGAAGCTACTGTTGCATCTCTCATGACAAGACTCACCCATTCTAGGACTTGCCCATGCCTGGTGACCGAACTTGTAGGAAGGAGCTGCATGGGCCCCAGGCCCTGCAGGGAGAAGAATTCCATTCTTGAAAGCTGAGAAGCCCTGATTTCTCCAGGTAGGATTTCAGCAGGAATAGGCAGTGTTAGATGGAGCTAGCTGAGTGGGGAGATGGGGGGTGAGGGTCTCAGTTCCAGCAGTGTATCCAGATCCATCGAAGCTGTTTGTTCTGTGTTTGGAGGGAAAAATCAGAAATGGAGAAGTGGGCCCCAGCAGGGATAACAATCAGTGACAAAAGCGACACTCAGCACAGTTGAGTGGATAACAATGGACTCTCAGGGGAATTCCCAGTGCCTTCCCTTCCATACCTGTTGTGATCCTGCAAACATGGTTATCCCTGGCTCTGATCTCTGAGCCTGGGCCAGGACCAGGGCAGGGCTGGAGCCACAGTGCTGTGATACAAAGAGTGCAGCTGAAATCTCAGGGAGCCCATCTGGGGCTCTGACATGCTTTTCTTTTCTCTCTCTCTTTTTTTTTTTTGCCTTTTCCTTTCTTATTATTTTCTTTCTTTCCTTTTTTTTCATAATTTCTGTCTCTCCTTATCTCTCTCCCTGCCTTCCCTTATTTCCCTTTTCCTTTCCTCTTAACTATGTCACATTCTATGTTGATGCAGTATTGGTAGACAACTTTTGTAGTCAAGTTGACCCATCATTTCTTTCTTTCTTTTCTTTAATTTAATGGGATCTATGTACATTAATGCAATTCTGGGGTACAGTGTGGTGTTTTCACATACAATATGAAGAATTTCCATTAAACTGGTTAACATAGCCTTCATATCATTTTCTTAGTTATCATGTTAAAACGTTCATATTCTACTCTTAGAAAGATTCACTTGTACCCTTGTAAGATAAACCACAGAAGTGATTCCTCCAATCCCCCTCCCTCCACTCATTCCCCCCTTCCCTCTCCCTCCCCTCTCCCCTTATTCTTAGGCTATCATTAGGTTATAGCTTTCATATGAAAGCTATAAATTAATTTCATAATAAGGGTATGTACATTGGATACTTTTTCTTCCATTCTTGTGATACTTTGCTAAGAAGAACATTTTCCAGCTCCATCCATGTGAATATGAAGGACATAAATTCTCCATCTTTCTTTATGGCTGCATAGTATTCCATGGTATACATATACCACAGTTTGTTGATCCATTCGTGGATCAGATCCATTATTTCTTAATGGCTTTGATGGGGTAAGGAGTCAGTGTCTTATGTCTTAGAGCAGTGGTTTCTCAACCTGTGCTCAACTGTGGGTCATGACCCTTTTGGGGGTTAAATGACCCTTTCCCAGGAGTTACCTAAATACATCCTGCATATCAGATATTTACATTACGGTTCATAACAGTAGCAAAATTACAGTTATGAAGTAGCAACAAAAATAACTGTATGGTTGGGAGTCACTACAACATGAGGAACTGTATTAAAAGGTCACAGCATTAGGAAGGTTGAGAACCACTGTCTGAGAAGGAACTTTTAGACTCTGAAATGATGGGGTCCAAAATGTTGACCCCAGTTTGCCAGCAGACCTTCAGAGACATATATCACAGACATATACCACAATTTGTAAAGATGGTGACTTCAGATTTTTTATGTTTATCTGGATGGAGTTGGAACATATTCTTCTTAGCAAAGTATGTTAAGAATGGGGAAAATGTATCCAATGTACTCAATACTAGTATGAAATCAATATGTAAGAAACCACACATTTATATGAATGGTAAAACATAACTATAGTCCAGAAAGTAGAAGGGAAGTGGAGAAAGAGGGGAGGGAAGAGGGGGGGGCAGGAGGAGGGAGGGTAGGTATTTGTGGGGACCTCACCTAATGTGCCTGATGCAATGGTACATTTCAAGACTATTAAAAAAGAATATAATTGTGATGGATGTGTTAATCAGTTCAATATAACAATTTCACATTCTATATCAAATCAGTACAGTGAATCGCATAAGTGCATCGATGTACACAGTTAGGAGGTAATAAAAAATAAAGAAAATAAGGGGGAAAAAAGAACAGGTGACAGTCAACAGACGTGAGGGAGGCAAGTAGCCTTGGGCCGGACAATCTGGTTTGTGCCAGGGCATCAGTGCCACATCTCTGAGCCAGAGCTTCAACCTGTAGTACAACTGGGGTGGGGCGGAGGTTGACTTCAATCTTTCAGGACAAGCTTGTGAATCTACCAGGTGGTTCCCTGAGCCTGCAGCAGCTGTGGGGTGCCCACAGACCTGCAGAGACCTATGGAAGACCTGGAAGAATGCACAGGCAGAGGGGGAAAGGGTGTATCCGAAGGCCATTTGCCATCTGGCCTGTGTCCCTGTCCTGAACCCGAGTTCCCCATCCTTTTCTCCACTGTCCATCCCCCTCTGTCCACCAGGCCTCTTTGTGTGGAATCTCATGATCTTGTCTCCCTGCTCTGGGGCTATGTTGGGAGCTTGGAGCTAAGTCCCATTTTGGGGGCCAGAGGCATGATCAAATGTGTCATTCCACCTCTGGAACAGCATTTTTTGTCCCTGGTTTGGCTGCCTCTCTGGTGTTTGTCACCAAAGAGGTTGGACCTCTAGGCTGCTGGGGATCTGAGAATCCAGTCTGCTTCTGGTGGAGCCCACCCCGGGACTGAGCTGGCCCTTGTGAGTCAGAGTGCCTGAATGTGTCACTTCCTCTGTTCCCAGTGCCTTAAGTGACACAGGGTTCTAGGCCCATGTGTTCCTCACTGCAGACATCCAGAGATTTCAGGACAACCCCACCTTGTTGGCTGTGTGTCTTAAGTGTCAAGCGTCCTTTTCCTGGGTTGTTGACTTCTCTCCCCAGAGGAGGTGTTGGCAAGGCTTAGGCAGTCTTCTCCCATCATTGTCCTTGCCAGGCTGACCTCCCACCTCATGGCAGATCAATGTGGTGAAGTCATGTTTTCCTGGGCCTTTGAGCCACAAGCCAAGTCAGAGACAAGACATTCCCTATGGAATGGTAGGCTGCTCTGGTTGTGCCCTCGGGCTTCTCCCTTTTCCTTCCAACCTGCAGGGGGTGTGTGGAAGGCCAGGGTGCAGGATGTGTTCCATGAATACTTCCCTATGCCTTTGGCATCTGTGGTGTTTGATGGTCCCTCCAGGCACAGTAGGAACCCCTCTGTCTTCAGCATGTTGCAGGACTTCCCTTCTGTCTGGGCAGTGGGAACCCATGGTATTCACATACTGGTCGGTTTTCTGGGTTTTTTTTTTATGTCACATTTTTTTAATAGAAATAAAGTTTTTCAAAGCCAGAATTTAAGGAAAAGGGGGCCTTGTTTTCCATTTTCCACACATCTTTTTTATTTTATTTTTTTGTGAGTGTATGTTTTATTTTTTTCCTCATTTCTTGATAGTTTTGAAATGTAACATTGCATCATGCACATTAGTTGAGGTCTCCCCAAATATCCTCCCTTCTCCCATATCCCCTCTCCCCACCCCTCTCTCCCCTCTTCCCTTTTATTTTATGGACTATAGTTATGTTTTGCCATTCATATAATTGTGTAAGTGGTTATATATTGATTTCATAGTAGTATCAAGTGCATTGGATACTTTTTTTTTCCATTCTTGGGATACTTTACTAAGAAGAATATGTTCCAGCTCCATCCAGGTAAACATAAAAGATGTTCAGTCTCCATATTTTTTATGGCTGCATAGTATTCCATGGTGTACATATACCATATTTGTTAGTCCATTCATGGGTCGATGAGCACTTGGGCTATTTGCATGTCTTGGCTATTATGAATTGGGCTGCAATAAACATTCTGGTGCAAATATCTCTGTTGTAAAATAATTTTTGTTCATCTGGGTATATACCTAGTAGAGGAATTGCAGGATCAAATCTTAGGTCTACTTTTAGTTCCTTGAGTAGTCTCCAAACGTCTTTCCAAAAAGGCCACATTAGCTTGCATTCCCACCAGCAGTGTAGAAGTGTTCTCTTCTCTCTGCATCTGCACCAATATCTGTACTTTTGGGATTTTGTGATGTGGGCTAATCTTACTGGAGTTAGATGATATCTCAAAGTGGTTTTGAT
>NW_003852432.1:15827581-15839499 GCF_000181295.1 Otolemur garnettii | reverse complement strand
CCGTCTTTGACTTCATAGATTCTGATTCCAACCAGTTTTTCTTCCTTTGTTCAGGAGCCTCTGACCAGGGTTGCTACCAGTCGGCCATCTTCCCAGAATCCTCCTGTACTATTTCTTCAAAATTAAACATGGTAGATCAATTTAAATACATTGAATATCTGATTAAAGCTAAAGATACAGCAAATTTGAACCTAGTTCATGATTTGAATGTTGACCTCTAGTATACAAGGTCAGACAATTAAGTTCTTGAACTAGAAAAAGTGCTACATATCTCATTGATGAGTATCAATATGGTCACCTTTGAAGTACTCCCTTCAGGAAGCTATGAACTGACACCAGCACCTAGTCTACTCTTCAAAGCACTTTTTCTAGAGTGAGTTGCAAACTTGTTTGATCTTGTATTTCCATTAGTAGTATCATTTTCATGATTTTAAAATATCAAGAGTACAATCCATTAAAACATTTAAGTAATTGCACAGGTATTACAAAAGTATAGTAATGATGAAATTGCCACTATCAAACAGGTGGCTTTCAGGAAAAAGTACTCTGATAATATAAAACATTTGGTTATCAGTGAAGGATGAAAGTCTAGATTCAACATAGAAAATAATTTAGATGTGTAAATGTATATTGGATGGAGATATAAGTTACTTGAAAATCAAGCATTCTAAAGCCTAGGACTGCCTGATACAGAGCAATAGAAACCATAGTATTAGAATTCAAGAATTAATTCCTACTAGATGACTACGAAGGTCTTCTTAGAGCAGCGGTTCTCAACCTGTGGGTTGCAACCCACAGGAACTGTGTTAAAGGGCCGCGGCATTAGGAAGGTTGAGAACCACTGTCCTAGAGGAAAACATATTGTACTGGGTTCTAGGGGATAAATAGGATTCCTACCAAATTTTCCAGACTAAGGAGAGAGGCCAAAATGTGAAAATACAATGTCTAGTAATATAATTTTGCAGTGCAAAGTATAGGCTGCATGAGGGATATAGAAGAAAATGAAATTAGGAAAAACCAGATTGAGGCCAGATCATTACTACTAACAAGTTTAGACTTTATTCCCTAAGTAATAGGGAACTAAGGAAAGTTTTTGAGCACAGGGCATGATCTGTGTTTTAGAACAATTACTCTGGTGAGCCCATAGGGAGTAGATGAGAGTGGAATGAGGCAAGGATGATAATTAGGATGTTATAATTGTCTAGTGAGGAATGATGAAAACTTGATTGACTGGAAAGGAAGCAATAAATAGGAGACATTTCAAAAAGAAAATTAACTGAGCTTGGTGAGTAAATCAATTAGAAATGCATTTGGATGCAAGAAACAGAACTTCTTTTGAATAGGGCTTAACATAATAGGGGCTTATTTTACTCTACTAGATGTAGGTAGGTGTTTGCTGGCATTGGTACAAAGCTTGCATTTCTCATTCTTCTGGATTTTCTCTCATTCTGTTGAACCACCTTCTCCCTCACAGCCTTCTCTGGGGGGTGTGTTTGGCCACAGCTAAGTCACATAGCAACCTTTAGCTGCAGTGGAGGCTGGAAAATTGGGATGTAGGAGTATCTTGACTGCCTGAGACTGATCATGGTTCAAAAATAGGATCTGATTGCACTGTCCTTTTGAAAAAAATATTATTAGCAAGGAGCACATGAACTCTAAAAAAGGTCACACTCTCCATTCTCTAAGACTGAATTTCCAGAGGGGCCTTGCCCCATACCTGAGAGAAAGGATTACTACACACAGAGGCCAAGAAAAATCGGAACAGATGGCCTTGTTGGGTTTCCCCTCTCAGTCTATTGCTAGTAGTTCATTCCCTTTTATCTAATCACATTTCTAAATGGCTATCCATTCTTCATAGAATCAATGCATGAAACAGTTTTCTCTGGGTCTTTGGGTCTATATTTCTGAGGGCTCCTGTGTCATGTAAAATTTTGATTAATTAAATTTGTTATGTTTTTCTCTTTTTAACTGGTTTTTTATTAGAGTGTCAGTGGTGACTCTTAAGATGGGTGAAGGAAAGTACCACACCTTCCTGTTCCTATAATATTATTACCTTTTGTTGGACATACTGACCATGAGATATTTGAGAAATACTCATTTGGGAGTGTGAGGCAAGAATGAGCATTATAGATTCAGAATTGAGGAGTGAAGCAGAGAACAAAGAAGAAATAAAAGTAAACTTCATCAAACATAAAATAGTCTGGATATGGTGGCTCATAAATAGTCTCAGAACTTTGAGAGATCAAGGTGGAAAGATTGCTTGAGGCCAAGAGTTTGAGTCTAGTCTGGGCAAAAGACAGACACCATCTCTACACACACTCACACACAAAAAGAATGTAAAATAGTGTATAATTTAGTGTCTAACTGACCACTTCAACACAATGCATCTCCTTTTATTTCCAAATTTTATTTCTATGTGACAGGAATATGAGAGAAAGCTAACATCAATGAGGGTTAATGAATTTGGCCTATAAGGGCCAATGAATATTGCAAGCTAAGTTTGGAAAAAGTCATTAGAAGCACTTTGACTTCCCACTTGCCTTAGTAACAAATTTAGCAGCACTTTCTAAACTTCCCCATGGATTACCGTCTCTATTAATTTTTTTAAATAAGAAAACAAACAGTTGCATGGTGTTGCTGTATTGTGCTTCTAGTATAATTTGTTCATATTTCTAGTATCACATTTATTCCACTGTATTCTAATTACCATTCTGTCTCCCCCTCTAGATCATGAATTTCTTGAAGGTAATGTAACATTTATTTTTCATATTTGTATTCAATTACCTGCCACAATATTCAGCACTTAAGAATTTATGTAACACTTATTGGATGAATTGCAATAACAATAGTAGTTAAGGGCCCAAGCTCTTGAGCTAGCCTAACTGGGATAAATCTTAGTTTTACTGCTTATTAGCTCTGTGACTTTGGGAAAATTACTCAACTTCTCTATGCCTCAGTTTTCTCATCATAAGGTGTAATATAACAAAGACCCTTAGCTTGGTTAGTTCAGACTACTCTAACAAAAATACCATGAACTGGATGGCTTAGACAATAAACATTTATTTTTCATAATTCTAGAGGCTGGGAAATCCAAAATCAAGGTACCAGCAGATTCATTATCTATTGAGGGCCTTCATTCTGATTTTCATACATCCTTCTTGTCACTATATCCTGAGAGAAAGAGACCATTTTTGGTGTCTCTTCTTATAAGGGCACTAATCCTATTCATGAGGGCTCCACCCTTATGATCTAATAATTTTCTCCCTAAGGTCACATCTCCAAATGTCACCACACTGAAGATTAGAATTTCAACATATGAATAGTGGGAGGATACAAACATTCAGTCCATAGCAACTCTTCTCATAACATTATTGTGATTAAAAAAATATGTGTAGGCTCAGCATCTATAACTCAGTGGCTAGGCACCAGCCACATACACTGGGGCTAGTGAGTTCAAACCTGACCTGTGTCTTGCCAAACAACAATGTCAACTACCACAGGAAAATGGCCGAGCACTGTAGTGGACACCTGTAGTCCCAGCTGCTTGTGATGCTGAAGCAAGAGAATTGCTTGGGCCCAGGAGTTTGCATTTGCTGTGAGCAGTGACATCATAGCACTCTACCAAGGGCAACATAGTGAGACTCTGTCTCAAAAAAAAAAAAAAAAAAAAAGTAGTATGTTTAAAGTGCTTGGAAGATTAATAAGCATTTAGTAAGTATTTAATGTGATCAATATACATTTATATGTTATATAGTTATTAAATAGAATAAACCCTTCTGGCATTCCATACTGCTGTCCAATTCCACCTTCCTTGTTATTTGATTTTACATCTTCCCATTCATTTCCCTCATGGAAATTTCATAAGTGCCATAGTTTGGTTTGTTTTACCCCTCCAAATTTCATGTCGAAATCTGATCCCCAATGTTAGCAGTGGGGCCTAATGGAAGGTGTTTGGGTCATGGGGTGGGTCTCTCACAAATGAATGAGTGCTCGTTCTCCTAGTTCCTGTGACCGCTGGTTTAAAAGGGCCTTCCTCCTCTGCCTCCCTCTCCCACTTTCACTCTCAATCTCTACCAGTTCCTCTCTCAACATGTGATCTCTGCACATGCCAGCATGAGTGGAAACATTTGGAAGCCCTCACTAGAAGCGAATGTTGACACCATGCTTTCCGTACAACCTGCAGAACAATGAGCCCAGTCATCCTGCTTTCTTTACAAATTAGTTAGTGTCAGGTATTCCTTTATAGCAACACAGATGGACAAAGAGAATAATCTAGAAATTAATTTACTTGACTACTGGCAAATACATTTAATGGGGGTGAGAACTTTGTTGAGTTCTCCACTCATTCCTCGCCTAACACAGCATCTATTCACAGTAAAGATGAGTAATAGTTTGTTAAAGAAATAAATTGATGGGCAATCCATTTTTACCTTCTGTAAAGTCCAATTTAAATCTTTCTTATCTTGCCAACACTTAAACTATTAGTTAACAGTTAATAAGAAAAGTAAGATACAATAACAGCAAACTTTCAGGAACTGAAAAAGAAAGGCTTCCTATTATTTCCAGGATAAACTACTTGAAAGTAGGATAATACCTCACATCACTAAATTAACATATTCATTTTTGTAGTCCCCTGTTTCTGATGGTAATGTCTCCAATCTCATACCTTCTTTCCTGATTTACACTTGCTATACTGCCAGTGTTTCAGGGCAGTTTTGACATTGGAATAACTAACAATAATACCAAGTTCTTAGAGAAAGACTGAACTGCTCACCGGAATAAGGTTAAAGGTTATTTCATGTGAATTTTCTTGCCTTGGTGCTATAATAATGAGTATAGTTGTCTCAGCTCCTGTAGCTCTAGTGGCTAAGGCACCAGCCACATACACCAGAATTGCTGGGTTCAAATCCAGCCCAGGCCTACCAAACAGCCATGACAATTACAACAACAACAAAAAAGCACCTGTAGTCCCAGCTACTTGGGAGGCTGTGGCAAGAGAATCGCTTAAGCCCAGGAGTTGGAGGTTGCTGTGAGCTGTGGTGCCATGGCACTCTACCCAGGGCAACGGCTTGAGGCTCTGTCTCAAAAATAAAAATAAAAATAAAAATGATGAGTATAGCTGCCTTCCATGTGGATTTTCTTGTCTTCATATGATTTATATAAAGGGAAAGTCAATGTTGAAGAATTGGCTACTTTTAAATTGATCCCTCTGTTGGAATACTGAAAAGACTTGAGGACTAAAACTAATGAACACTTATGGAATCTTTATAGCATTAAAGATTTCAAAACCAAAATGCAAAATACTCATTTAACATAAAGCCCTTCACATTGCTTTGTTCTACCATCCTTCTATACATTGCCCAGAACAAAAGTAACAAAGAAAGAATATGTAAACACTTTAATCATTTCAAACTTGCCATCTGTGACGGTTCACCGTGCCAAAATCAGAAAGGATGGAATCACTTTTCTATTTCCTTAAGGTCACCAAGGACAGACAAGCTCAGGACATACTGTATTTGTCAGAAGTAAAAGAGATGGCTTGTGAGGTGGCAGTGACAAATCTGTTCTAGGCTCAGCTCATTTTACTGAAGAATGTGTGTCCCCTTCTGACATTTATCAAAAGAAATTCAATTTTATAAAAAGAAGGATGTCAAATCATAGCACATTGCTAACACTCATTTTGTTGCTGTCAGAAGGGCAGATGGGGGCAAAAAGGGAAAAAGGTGGATGGAAGAGGAGGTTATTTCAGCAAGAAACAAACAAGGTCAAGCTAATAATATACTTACAGGCTTGAACACATTTCTAATTAGATCACCTACTTATGACATCCATATGAGGGCCTGATTCACACTTTGGAATACCAGATTTCATTTTCTCCAGGTATAAGGAATGACATGAAGTTGGTTTCTGTTTTGTTTTGTTTTGTATTTTGTTTGATTGTTTGACTCCTGTTCTGCTGCATCAGGGAATAAAGCTAATGAAACCTGGTAAAACCCCACAGTCCTAGATAAAATGACATGCACCCTGTGGGCATGCAATCAATATTTCTTATGGTGATGATGATTTTTCTCTGGCAGAAAAGGATGTTCTAGGTCAAAAAGGAAACCAAAATTGTGACAAGGTATTATAAAAATAGAAGTCATATTACAACCAAGAGAAGAAATTCTATCAAAGGCCAATAATGAAGTTGACAAAATACTGTAGCAAGTAATAGTGTTTTACCATACTGCATAAAAATATTGGATTAAGGTACAAATTAAAGCCCTTTCTCAGTAAGGGGTTTCTTCAGGACATAAGCAATTAAGCTGCTTCCTGGAGAAGACAGGAAATTTGATTAACACATCCAAAAAGACAGCAAGGGAAGATAGGTTTAGCACTAGGAGGTGAAACACCAACTGTTATGCAAATTGACTTTTCCCAAATTGTTGGATAATTTCAATCAAGGACTGAAATATACTCTCTTTTTTTCTTTCCAACATTAATGTTCTCTGGCCTTAAACTAGTCATTGGGTTTAGCAATAAGAGCCAAAGGAAGTTCTTATTAAATAAATGCTACTGGTGCTTTGTATGTTTCGGTTACGGTGGCCTGAGGTGAGCATGGAGACACTACAGAAAATGTAAACGTAGAACAGGGTTATGCTTCTTTGCAACAAGTGTCAAATATCAGGAAGTTTCCTTGCTAAGGGTAGCTGAGCAGACAGCTTACCATACCTAGTGAAGGGTACAGGAGACACCTGAGGTAGAGTATTGGAGTGTGACCCATTCTATGTCCTATAGTCTCTGTAAGGTATCTAACTATACAATCTAAGAGTCTTATTTAGAATAGGGACTTTGAGAAGCTACCAAAATCAGGTCAAGGAAAAACACTTTTGGGCATTTTTTTCTACAAATATGGTATCATGCTGTTATGCCCAAAATTCTCCCAAAAGGCCCCAGCAGACAAATCCGAGACACTCTGTGATGTAAAAAGAAAGAGGTGAGATTTATTCAAACCTGGGTCTGGACTCTCCTGGCTTGCAAGCCGAGGTCAAGCCCCGAACTCGGGGTAGAACAAGTTTTTATGGGGTACAGAAAGCAAGAAGGGTAGGGTCCCTTACGAGTACACTCTTGATTAGTGGTTGGTGATTTCATTAGTAAAGGAGGATTTGCATTGGTGGTTGATGATTTCATTAGTAAAGGAGGATTTGGATTGGTATAGGTGAGGGGTGGGGGATTTCTTAACCGGGGGCTAGCAGGAGGGAAATACCTGTATTTTAAGGAAATAGAAACTTATTATTTATTACGGTAGCTGTTTGCCTAAGGTGACTCAATTAATGGTTCACAATGGCTGTGTAACCAGGGGTGGGGGAGGCAGCAGGGAGTGGTCCTGCAGGTTTTACTGGCAGAGGTTGGGGTGAAGGGCTAGGAATGGAGCTTATGCAGTAAACAGCTAGGAATGGGGCCTGTGCAGTAAATGGCTAGGAATGGGGCTTGTGCAGTAAACAGCTAGGAATGGGGCTTGTGCAGTAAATAACTGCACAAATGGAGCTAGTCTGGCCTTCTCAATGCTAAGCCCATGGGCATTAAACCAGGAAACCAGTAAAAACCATCACTATTGTACTCAATTCCAAACTTTTTGATTTAGAAACTTTCAAATTCAAGTTCCTAGAAGTTATGCAGTATATTTAAAAAGGTATCTGTTTTCAAACATCTTTCATTGACCAAAAATAAATCAAACTCAATAGTACATAATTAAGTCTTTTTGATCTTTCTTAGAATATTTGAGAAGAATTAATGTCATGGAGACAATCTTTTCCAAGGCATTAAAATAGTCATCTTCCCAAGTAATACTACCAATACAGCTTTCAAGGTTTAAAAATTTACTTTGGCTTAAGCATTTGCATAAGTCTTTCTGAATATAGAGAATAATAAATTTTTAAAATAAAATAATATACAAATTTTTAACCCTTTAAATTAGGGGTAGGCAAACTTTTTCTACTAAGGGTCAGATAGTAGGCTAGTGCATTAATTCATGCCTATATCCCAGCACTTTGAGAGACAGAGGTGGAAGGATTGCTTGAGGACAGGAGTTCAAGACCAGCCTAGACAAAACAGAAAGACCTATCTCTACAAAAAAAAAAAAAAAAAAAAAAAATAGCTGGTGAGGTAGCACATGCCTATTGTCCCAGCCAATCTGGAGGTTGACACAGGTGGATCATTTGAGTCCAAGAGTTCAATGCTGCAGGGAGCTATGACTGAGCAATTGCACTCCAGCCCAGGTAACAAAGACCCTGTCTCAATAAAAAAAAGAAGAGTCAGATAGTTAATATGTACCATTTTGTATTCCATATACTGTAACAACTACTTAACTCTGCTGCTTTTTAGTAGATAAGCAGCCATAGATAATACATCCCCAAATAGGAGTGTCTATGCTCCAACAAAATTTTCTATAATAATAACAGGCCTCAGACTTTGGCTTTCAGACCACAGTTTGCCTACCCTTGTTAGGTAGTAAGGGACTCTGGCTCTTCTAGGGACAAAGGTGGGCACCCTGCCTTGGTATTGCCTTGAGGAATTGTCACATCTGGGGAAAGAAGAACGACCTGACAATCTGCAAAAGAATGTAGGGAATTCTCCAGCCTATAGGTTATGCAGCTGAAGCACAATAGGGTCTGGAAAGTGACCTAGAATAACTTAAGGCTAATTATCATGTCATTAGCTGACTATCAAAGAAGATGACCAATGGAGACATTTGAATGACAAGGAGGGCACAATCTAGACAATATAAAATTAGTCTCTTCTTACGATAGGTGAGGGGGGGCATTTGTTGTCTGTAGGAATGTATCTTGCTCTTGCTCTATAAATCTATCTTGCTTTTCCTCAATAAACTTCATTTTATGCTTACCTTGTTTTTGGTCTTAAAGGAGGACCTATGTAGGGCAGGCAAGAATGAGGGACTGGAAAATGGTTCCTGGTGAGATGGAACAACAGGAGGGCCATAGCCTCACAACTTGTACAACCAATAAGCCACAGTCCCTGGAAGGGGAAAATGGAAGCACCACAAGCTTTATAACACCATAGAACTAGGTGAAGGCTCAACTGAAAATTATGAATTCCTGTATCATATGTCAGAAGTAGTGACTGGTGCAATATAGAATCCTTAATTTGACTGGTACAATATAGAATATTTACTTTGTATATAGAAAGAACAAATCACAGAAATAGGTGAGGGCTCAACTGAAAACTATGCATTCCTACATCATGGAGGAAGTATAATTGCTCAGAAGCAAGTATGATTGGTATAATATAGAACTTTTACTTTGCATACACAAAAAACCAATCAGGAAAAGGGAACCTATGGAAAAAATATATAAGCCCCTAGACAAAGACCCAAAGCAGTAACCTACTTGGGATACCCTTGGCTACACTGGAGGCTTTCTTCTTTCCTTTCTTTCATCTACAGAGTGGCTATAAAGATCATCTGCAATTTAAAATAATGTGCAATTAAAAATTATACATGAACTTCACGGCCACCCTGTATAATAACTTACACTTTTGCTTACTTGCAGTCCATGAATTCATTCTTTGATTCCTGAGACCAAGGACCCAGCAGGAAAATTCCAGGATCAGTGTGGTCATTTTTTTGGCCAAAAGTACAGCAAGAACCAAGAACAGACTGCCAACCTGACACCCCTATTTTATATTGAAGGAATTTAGAAACATTTTACACCAAAATGTGGCATTTTGACATTCCAGACTGACTGAAGAAGCCTCAAGATCTCCTTGACTTTTCCTCTCAACCACCATCCTGAAAAAGGATACCTGGAAAAAGTGAGGTCTAAGAGAACAGGTCTTCTCAGGGACACTCCAAAGATACACCTATAAGGTCCTCCCCGTGGTCACTTAGATCTTAGGAATTTGTAGAAATTTAACTTCCTGGGATCTGGAAACTAACACTTGCTTCTGCTTCTGTAAAAACCTGAGCCCACTTCTCCATCTTGGTTCAAACTGATCATTGAAAAAGGTAACTCTGGGCCAGAATATTTTTTTTAAAACAAAGCATTGTTTATTTATTTATTTATTTAAAAAAATTTTTTTGCAGTTTTTGGCTGGAGCTGTGTTTGAACCCACCTTCTCCGGCATATGGGGCCTGTGCCCTATTCCTTTGAGCCATAGGCGCCGCCCCTGGGCCAGAATTTTTGACTGGAGATAAAAAGGAGAAGACTGAGCCAGTAGGAGAGCATGGCCGTTTTAGACTCGGGTCTGCCATTGCTTCCCCAGCTGGAATAAAGCCTTTCCTCTTTTAAGCATGGTGCTTGGGTGTTTTCTCTCCAATGGAACTTGTCTTCCTACAGCATCACTAGTGATGGTCCCTAAATCATTAATCTTAGGCAGTAAGTTGCATTACTGCATAAGATCTGGATCCACCTAAGAGAAGAATTGTCCTTTCCCTTTTTTTTTTTTTTTTTGAGACAGAGCTGTCCCCTGGGTAGAGTGCTGTGGCATTTCAGCTCACAGCAACCTCCAACTCCTGGGCTCAAGCGAGTCTCCTACCTCAGCCTCTGGGACTACAGGCGCCCACCACAACGCCTGGCTTTTTTTTTTTTTTTTTTTTTTTGGTTGCAGCCATCATTGTTGTTTAGCGGCCCAGGCTGGATTCGAATCTGCCACCTTGGGTGTACATGGCTGGCGCCTTAGCCACTTGAGCCATAGGCGCTGAGCCATCCTTCCCCTTTTTAAGAGCAGGTGTGTGACCTCACTTAATATCTTCTTTCAGAAGATAATGTACCATCTCCCAGACTTATTTAAATTCCAAAAGGAAACTATTTACCATTTAATATTCCTTCTCCATCTATTCATCCCCATGGTGGTCTTTTGTTGCCCTTTAACAAAATTCCTTTTTTCCCACCTCCCATAACTCATTTTACTACAAAGACATAATAAGCTTCTATATTCTCATTTTCTGGGAGTTCCCATATATACACATTAAATAAATTTCATAACTTTCCTCTTATTAATCTGCTTTAATATGAGTTGATTTTTCAGCTGCACTTCTGAGGGCAAAGGGAAAGTTTTGTTTTCACTCCCACAATATCTTCATTTTTCCCTCTTCCTTGTTTTCATTCAATTTTCTATCAGAGTTACAACCCAGTACTCAAATGCAGCAAAGCTATGACTACAGATCAAACATTGGCAAGCAAGAATGCAAAGGGACCTTAAGAATCATTTATTCTTCATGCTAAATCATTAATGACATATATACTGGTAAACACGGGTATTCATGAGCCATTCCCCATCCTGCTGCCTTAACCATATATATATATATAAAATATATAAATATATATATAATTTTTTTTTTGAGTCAGAGTCTTGCCTTGTGGACTTGGATAGAGTACAGTGGCATCATCATAACTCACTGTAATCTCCAAAATCTGAATTCAAGCTGTAGCTGGAATTTCTCTATCAGTTCCTTGATCTTGAGATTCAAAGAATGAAACCACTAGCCACAAAAATAAGCAAAATGACAGGGTTTGTTGAAAGATAAAGGAATTGGCTTGGTGCCTGTAGCACCGTGGTTACGGCATCAGCCATCTACACCAAGGCTGGAGGGTTCAAACCTAGCCTGGGCCAGCTAAGCAACAATGATAACTGCAACTGAAAAATAGTCAGGCATTGTGGTGGGCACCTGTAGTCCTAGCTACTTAGGAGACTGAGGCAAGAGAATCTCTTTAGTCCAAGAGTTTGAGGTTGCTGTAAACCGTGACCCACACCAACTGTGACACCACAGAACTCTATGGAGATTGACATAGTAAGACTCTATCTCAAAAAAAAAAAAAAAAAAAAAAAAGAAAGAAAGAAAGATGAATAGATAAGGGAAATATGGGGAGCAGAATCTCTGGCAGCAGAGTGGGGTACCCAAGTGAGCAGCTCATGTGGTG
>NW_003852432.1:15802676-15825669 GCF_000181295.1 Otolemur garnettii | reverse complement strand
TCCTTTATAGTTCTTAGCTGGGCCTCTCTGTTAAAATAAGATTAACAAAAGAAAAACAGACTGAAGTTTAATAATATGTATACCTCCAGTACACAGGAGAGATACTGAGGGAAATCTTCACTGGTAAATCTTAAGAGGTGATCTCAAAAGGGTGATTTAAACTGCAGGCTTTTAGTACCATCCTTTGTTGAAACAAAAAGAGCAGTGCCTGGGGAAAGCCTGGTGAGGGGAGATGGTCACGAAAAGTAAAGTAAGCAAGAACAAGGTGTTCTTTGTAGGTTTAAGTCAATGTTTTTTTCATTGATTGAGTCTCTTGTGTTTTCATCATCCTACTCTTCCTGGTACCGAGAGAAAGATAACCTTACGAACAGAGATTTCCTTTATAGACAAAAACTTCTCTTACAGAAGGATAACCTCCACTTTTGATTTCAGAGCTTCTCCTATGTCTGCTGTTTCCCCACATAATACGCTCAATACAATCCTTTTTACAAAGAGGCTTATTTGATGCAGCATATTATGATCTCCCACAGTCATGTTTTTAGGTGACATGTCCTGAACCTCACTAATATAAAGGGCAAAAGGTTTTCAACTCAATTAAAAATGTTTTTTCTGATTAAAATTAGACACGTAGCTTTATGTTGTTATCATTTTCTTTCTTAAGGGACAATCTTAGACCCTTAATACTGCTGTATTATTCATCAGTATTAATAAATTCTCTTTTGTATTTACCCTGTAAATAGGAATCTATTCTCAACTTTTCATTTAACAGCCAGGTTTTATTTAAAAAGCAATTAAACATTGATGGTGTAACAGAGGTAAAGGGTGGGAAAAGGGTAATGGAGTGTTTTACGAGTTGTTTCTCTGAAACCTCCACCCTTTTGGGGAATTAAAACTTGGATTCCATCCCAAGGCCAGTGATCAAAGGGGCAGAAAACTGTCCTTTGCTGTATATTCTTTATTATCTTACAACAAAATTGTCCAGACAAAGACAAGGGCCACAAGGTTGTAGTCACCAGAGATAATGTCACAATGACCAACAACACTGATTATAGTTAAGCAACTATAGCTGCAAGCCACAACATGTGACACTGGTCAGTTAGGCCTGAGCTGCATTTCAAAAATGCCCTTTTAAAAAGTCCTATATTTCTGTTTAAAAGGGGGACAGTGATCTTCGAGATATTTGTCCACTACCTTCTTCATTTTGGCAGCAAATTAATAAACTTCTCTCTGTTTTTTCCTTAAACCAGACATCCTTGTTCTTTGTTCTCATTGATTTGGCCTTGGGGGAAAGTATTGGACTTTTGGTAACAATGGGGTCTATAAGAGACATGAACAGATGCCATATAAGGAAGTCCAAAATAACAGACTATAGAAAAAATAAATTTGTGCATCAGTTTACAACTGTGCATTATCCACAGACCCTACACCCTTCTGGGTTATTAGATTCTAACCTTTCATAGTCATTGAACTATTTTATGATTCCTTGGAAGTTGATAGTGACAATGAATCACTCATCCATTGAGCTCCTCTTGATCTTCTTTTTGACTAGGTCTCACCCATAAGCTCTGTTCTTGGCTCACATAGTTTAGTTTTAGCAAGAACTCTGTTAAGTCAAAACTTGGTATCTGATCACCCTTGATAGTTGATCAAATTCCTCTTCCGTCACCCTCTCTAACTTATCACCCTGGCTAACCTTCAGCAAGAATCAGTTAAGTCTATAACCAAGTCCAAGCTAAGAGCACATGTGTAACAGCCAATAAGTTTAGAGACCAGATGTTGGGGAAAGTAAAGTGGTTTTTATTTGGGAATCCAGCAAACTGACATGGTGGTTCTAATGTTCTAGTGTTCCAACAAACCATCTTAGGTTAGTATGAACTTTA
This sequence comes from Otolemur garnettii, assembly GCF_000181295.1. Taxonomy (NCBI): domain Eukaryota; kingdom Metazoa; phylum Chordata; class Mammalia; order Primates; family Galagidae; genus Otolemur; species Otolemur garnettii. The sequence goes on along the minus strand of NW_003852432.1, from coordinate 15,823,789 downwards.
GTCTCCTTTTCACATTAAGAGAAGGCAGAAGAAAAGAGAGATTACAAGAGATGACTAATGACTACAGACATCTGGGCATCAGAGAGCATCCAAGGAGTTTGTAAAAAAATTCTTCGTTCTTGATCAGGTAACTTTGGATGACATGATGCTTCTGATGTTTCTATAAATCTTACATAAATCTTTACCATAGCATTGTTACTTGTGTGCATGCTGTCCTTACCTCCCTAGGAGTTAGTTGTGGGAAAGGGATGATTCTTTTCGAGTTGAACTACAAACTAAGTTCTTCCTATAATTAGCTGCCCTATGTGCAGAGCTAAGCAGAAATGTTGCACATAAAGGATGCTACCACAGAAGCTCAGATCCAAAATGGAGCTATCGCAGAAGCCAACTCAGAAATGTTTTAAGAATAATCTCCCTTTTCTTTTTTTCTTTTCTTTGACATAGAGTCTCACTTTATCACCCTCAGTAGAGTGTCGTGGCATCACAGCTCACAGAAACCTCAAACTCTCGGGCTTAAGTAATTCTTTTGCCTCAGCCTCCCAAGTAGCTGGGACTACAACACCCACCACAATGCCTGGCTATTTTTTGTTGCAGTTGTCATTGTTATTTAGATGGCCCAGGCTGGGATCGAACCTGCCACCCTCCATGCATGTGACTGGCACTGTAACCACTGTGCTATAGGTGCCGAGCCAATCTCCCTATTCTTGATATTTCCTCTTAGTAATTTTCCATCTAATGACCTCCGCCCTGTCCTTGGCTATAAATCTCCACTTTTCCTTGTTGTATTCAAAATGAAGTTCAGTTCCATTCTGAGATCTCTTTTCCTCCATTGTCATAAATTCTGAAAAAGATTTGCCTTCACCATTTTAACTTCTGACTGTTTTTCTTTGATAATAGACATACATTTTCTATCTTATCTGGTAGAGTTCAATTGACTTTCCATCCCTGGGCGGGGGGCACTACTTTTCCTCTATTTGTAATTCCATTCCTTTATGCCATAGAAATGTGTGCCTTTTGTCCTATTTCTTTAAATGAATTATAATGTCTGCCTGATTCTCTCATTCAATGAGTAAAATAAAGTCTTTAACACATGTTCATTTTTAGACCCATATGAGAGCCACAATTCTACCTTTTCTGGAAAGTTATCTTTTCACAATTTTAGAGGTTCCATGGAGATTCCCAGTGGGTTTACCTACCAGAGCCAGGTAACCTTCACAGGCAGAGAAATGTACTTCATGAGTATTTTAAACCAAATGATTCTTTTCTTGATTTACAGAAGTGAATCCAAGGTGACCACAGACCTTGGCTCACTCTCTGTTTTTCTCATTTCAATTTTACTTTGTACAAACTTTATATGTTTTGGTTTATTTGCACTGAATAAGTTATTCTCCATTGCTGGCAATAATGATTAGGAATTAGATTTTATGACTTGATGATTTGATGATATCTGTAAATGGATTACTGGTTTATAGAAATCTCTGCTAGATAAGAGATGGCAGAGAATCTGGTGTCTTAGTCTTTTCTGGTTGATCTATTTTCTATTTTGAGCTATTGCAGAAGCCAACTCAGAAATGTTTTAAGAATTCAAGCTTATGTAATTTAGGCATATCTTTGGCAAATGAGACAAGTTTAATATTAATAGTTTAATAAAAAATTGCTATATGAGAAGCAAGCTGGCTGTCTACAGACATTGGGTGCCAGATTTTCTCAAAAAAAGAAAGTTTCAGTTAAAAAAAAAGACCAAGCTCAGATGTAACTCTGAAGTGAAAGTGCCAGAACCTACTGAAGATTCCACAGGAAGAAGTGTGGAGTAGACTATGATGGTGAAATCAATATTCACTAGAATACTTCTAGTGAAATCACCACCCAAAAGGCCTGGAACCTAGTGGAAAGGCAGAAAGTCTGACCAGTGTTTCAGTGGCCCAGGCTGCTGGGTGGGCACAGTGGCTGAGCCATCCATAGTGGAGCCATGTGAGGCCACTGAAACCCAAACCTTGGCTCTGAGCAGCACCCCGCCACTGCTTCATGCTGCCAGTCCCTGGACAACCATTGCCAAAGGGAAAAATGATGACAAGCAAATTTAAGGTGACCAGACATCCCGCTTTTGACAGGACAGTCCCAATTTTTAACAATTTGTCATGCATCCCATGGTGTTTTTAAAAAGTCCCAGTTTTTTGAAAGAATGCTTGACAAGCTAGGGAACAGTGGGAGAACAGGAAGGGAATATAAGGTTTTTAGCTGCCATATGGCTATTTAGCCAGGATATGAGTTTTATATTATTTTTGTTAATTTTATAATGTTAAACTTTAATAATAACAAATAATTGTTGAGAACTGATTATTGAGAACTGCTTATCAAAGTTCGCATTGTTGATCAGTTGTTAGAATTTGACCACCATTGTTTGGACTTACTCAACAATGGCATTTTTTGGCATTGGCAACCACGAAAACATTTTGTAACTGTCTCTCAGAGGATACACTTCATACTGCATGCTAGTGCTAAACAAGTGATGTCACCAAATCAGCTATTCAGATAATTTAGGTAAGTAATTTATTTCTTTATTTCATGAATTTAGCAGACAGTACTCATATTATTTATATTTTATAGTGGCAGCAAAAAGTCTAGAGCCAGCCTTGAAAGTTACACTTATGACTTAAGAGGTATCATTATTAAAGAAATATATTGATACGGAAAAGTTTAAATCTTGGGCATCAGCAAAAATCACAATAGAGAACAAATGGTTAGAAATATTTCATCATTTTGAAACAAACCATGTTCCATACAATAATGCACTAAAAATTGTGGGATATACGCTATCCTTAACAGGAACTAATGCTGTGACTGAACACGTTTTTTCTATGGTAAATAAAGTGTGGACATCAGAAAAATCACAATTAAGTGTTGAGACTTTGAAAGCCATTTTATGTGTGAAATATAATTTAACAAATTCTTGTGAAAAATTTCATGACCTTTTAAACAACGACAGCAATCCACTAAAAAAAGAATTCACTAAAATGAGAAATATGCCAACAAATAAAATAATACTATACATAATTTTAATGTATTATATTTATAAATTGTACTTATGTTGAAATTAAAAAAATATATTACAATACTATTTTTGCATTTTATGAAAATTTTTGTTGCTCCATATAGACCAAATTTTTAATTAAGAACCTCCCCCTCAGTCAATGGTGTCCTGCTTTACCCATGTTAAAATCTGGTCACCTTAAGCAAGTTGCAAATGTGGTTCTCTGCAGAGGAAAAGCTTCCCTATGGGCACCGGGAGCAGTAGGTATGGAGGTCTGCCCGCTGCTGCTGAAAGAGTTTACCCTGAGGCCACCATCAGTAGACTCAGGAGGGAAAAAAGATGGAAAACTAGAAGCAGTCCGTGAGGCTATAGCTCTCAAGGAAAGAATAATAAATTGCAAGCAGGGGTCTACCTATGGATAGCTCTTCTCTGAAGGAACATTGGAAAATCACAGAGAAGTCACATGGGACACTCAGCAGAGAAAAAAGGAAAAGGGCAATACATTTGACATGTGGGGAGGCCCAGGAGGAGAGAGCGCTAGTGTGCTCTCACCCTGCAAACACTATGGTCAAGTCATGAGAGAGCTCCTTCCACTGCCACAGACCTCTATCCAGCAGACTGGGACCTTTTTGGAGTCTGTGTGAAATCATTGCACCAGACAACAGATGCACTGGGGATAGAGCAGCAGCTAAAGCCATCCCAAGCTCTCAGGGCACAGAACCAGGTTGGCATGGGACTCAACTCTCCAGCTGTGGCCTTCACATTGCCCTCACCAGGCTGGGGAGGAAGCAGACTAACCAGAGGCTCCTATAAGCTATATCCAGTGATGGAAGCACTCCTGCCCTATAGCATACGAGATCTGAGCATGGAAATTGACTGAGGCACTGCAGGCTCCTACTTGGGAAGATTTAGGCAGATTCTGGGGAAGTAGGCAAATCGGGGTTTCTGAGCTGCTGAATCTGACCTCTGACTGTAGGACTTAGTATCTGCATCTGTCACCTACTTGGTCCTGACCCTGCCCTCCGGGTTGGATCTGCTCTATCACCCACACAGCCCTGCTTGCAACTCTGAGTTCCTGCTCAGAAGCCCTGCTTCTGGGCCCTCTTGAGTCTCAGGCTCTGAGATTCTCATGCCAAAGCCCAAGGCTCTCTCTGTGTGCCTCCAGAGCTCCTGCCACTACCATGAGGTCCCAGTACTGCACCTGGACCCCAAGGCCCCACCCTAGATCCTTGACCACTTATGCAGAGCTGGTGGAACAGCTCCAAAGCCTAACACCCCACAAGAGACCTAGTCTTGAGCATCTAGTCCACTGGGACCTGTAAGCATATGCCCAAAGTCCAGAAACCCACAAACACTGACAAGATAGCCTCATTCAATAAATGGTGGCTGAAAGAACTGGATAACCACATGTAAAAGACTAAAACTGGGACTGCACCTCTGACCACTTAAAAAAAATTGACTCAAGATAGATAAAGGACTTAAATATAAGGCATGAACAATAAAAATCCTAGAAGAAAGTATGGGAAAAATTCTTGATGATGTCAGCTTGGGGAAAGATCTTATGAAAAAGACTTCATCGGCAATTGCATTAACAACAAAAATGAACAAATAAGACTTAATTAAGCTGAAAATCTTCTTCACAGCTAAGGACACAACAAGTAAAGCAAAAAGACAACCTTCAGAATGGGAAAAGACATTTGCATGTCATGAATCTGACAAAGGTTGATAACTAGATTCTACAGAGAACTCAAATTAATTAACAAAGAAAGAACAAACAATCCCATGCATCTCTGTGCAAGAGACACGAACAGAACCTTCTCTGAGGAAGACAGATGAATAGCCAACAAACATAAGAAAAAAATTGCTCATTGTCTCTAATCATCAGAGAAATGCAAATCAAAACCACCATGCGATATCACCTAATTCCAGACAGAAGAAAGTTCTCCACATCACATAGTCTCAAAGCTACAGATGCTAGCATGGATGTGGAGAGAAGGAAACACTTTTATACTGTTGGTGGGACTGCAAACTCATACAGCATCTTTGGAAAGAAGTATGGTTAATCCTCAATGAACTCAAGATAGACCTTTCATTTGATCCTATAGTCCCATTACTAGGCATCTACCCAGAAGAAAAAAAATTATTCTCCCATAAGGACATTTGCACTAGATTTTTTATTGTAGCTCAATTTACAATTGCCAAGATATGGAAAGAACCTAAATGCCCATCAACCGATGAATGGATTAATAAGCTGTGGTACATGTATACCATGGAATAATAATATTCAGACAAAAAAAGATGGAGACTTTACATCTTTTGTATTAACCTGGATTGAGTTGAGACACATTCTTCTTAGGAAAATATCACGAGAATGGAAAAGCAAGTATCAATTAGTGTCAAGTACCAAAAGACAAACTAATACATGCCCACACAAGAGAAAAACTGAATTCAATTCAAGTTGGAAGGACAGGGGAGGAGAGTGGGAGAAAGAAGAGGAAGGAGTGGTATTGGTATTGGTGTGCTCCTACCTCCTACCTTAGGAGCACAACTTAAGGATATGTGGCACACCTCCTAAGTATGGGACACAACAAGACACAACTACAACAGGGACTTTATCTAACTAATGTAAACATATTAAACTGAAAAAATAAAACTGGGGAAAAAATGTCCATTTGGAGTTTACTTGTAAAAACTTGCAGCAAAGCAAACTTATGAAGGTCTATATGGTACGGTAATATTCTTGCTGTACCTTTATAAATAATAAAGCCAAATATACTTACATTTATCTTATTTTGCAATCAAGAGTGATCTTCTCAGATTATTTTTGATCAAAAAGGGAGAGATTATTATCGATTATGCATTATTTACAAATAGTATATCCTTTTGTGTTATAATTCAAGCACTTTATAATCTTCAGTTTTATAACTCTTTGTAAATTGATAAACACATACATTCTATACTGTTTGAGAAGAGTTTTACAGAACTTTCCTCCCCTCTCATGGAAACCACTTTTGCTTCCATTGGCAATTCCATTCCTTTACTCTATATAAATTTGTACCTCTTGCCTTTTCCTTTGAATCAGTATAACATCTGCCTATTTTCCTCATCAAATGAGTAAAGTAAAATCTTTAATGTTTTTGTGTTTTGCCTCTCTGAGACATGATTTTACCACTTTTTTTCTAAAAATTATTTTTAATAAGACATTGAGATGTGGATGCAATTAGGTAAGAGAGAAGAAGACTCACGAAAATACACAGGTTTTGTATGTAATTCACTTGGACAATATTTTGGTAATGAAACTGAGTCTCTGAGATGTTGACTTGCCCAAAGTGCCAACCAGAACATGGAGTGAGATTAGTGTGAAGGGTAAATAATAACTAATGGAAAAAGAAATTAAAATGACCCAAACCATGTGAATAAATGCTCAATTTCACAATGGTATCAAATCTCTAAACACACACACACATATGCACACACATGCTCTAGAAACTCCAAGCTTTTCTTACCTATGAGAGCAGTACAGACAAGGCAGAGGCAGGAATAGGCACATTTCTCTTTGTGAACAGTAAAAACTCTGGGAAGCTATTCAACAATATTTGTTGAGATTTGAATATACATATCCTTTAACCCACTGTTTCTACTTTTTGATGTTTAATTGGTGAAATACTTGCTGAGGTATGGGATGATATATGTTCATGGATATTTATTTCCAGTGTTATTGTAATGGAAATCTTGGGAACTTCCTAGATTTCCACCAATAACAGACTGCTTCAGAACAGAGTATATAAAATGATACATTATTTGCTTGAAAAAAAAATATATGGTGGTCTTAAAGAGATGGGACTATGGAAGTTTTTTACTCTATATTTTTTGTTTTATGTGTTTGTATAACTTTTGCAATATAAAAATGTAACAAATATATATCTACAAGAGAAGCCAATCTTTTCAGCTTGATGCAGTCAGTATCTTTTCTACTATTTCCCAATGGAGTGTATCATAATTTCTTTCTTTCCTGTATTTTTTTTTTTTTTGGTTGTTGTTGTTGTTGTTTTAGACAGAATCTCTCTCTGTTGCCTAGGATAGAGTGCCATGCCATCAGACCTGTTCACAGCAACCTCAAATTCCTGGGCTCAAGCGATTTTTCTGCCTCAGCCTCCTGAGGAGTTGGGACCACAGGTATCCACCATGAGCCCAGTTAATGATATTTTAAAAATTATTCTTAGGATCGCTTCTCAGCCTTTTGGCTAAGATCAAGTGTAGTATCTGTTCTCATCAGTTTAATACCTGATACGTCCTCTATCCAAGGACAATATATTAGATGGATTTTTGGAGCAGGGAGTTGGAATAGGAGCTCGCTCTGTCCACTCCATGCATGGTATTGCAGTACTTCCAGGAACGGTGCACCTCCGACTTGGGGGGTTAAAATTCTGTGAAGTGAAAAGTAAGACTTGTCTAGTAGGTTCTTTAACAGCGTGGTGGATGGTTTATAGCCCTCGAAGCGGCCATCGAGTGCATATTCTTTGGCTTGTTTTCAACCTTTGGGTAGTGCCTTGCTCTAGGTTTGCGCACACACTGCCTGGGAGGTGGGGAAAGCTTTTCATTTGTGGACAGTTTTATGGTTGCTCTAGGCCTGCATACCTGATAAGCGGTGGAGATGAACATTCAAACTGAGCTAGTAATTTTAACCAAGACTGGGTGACTCTCTCACATTGTCTCCTTGTATAGTGCCACGACATCCTAACTCAGGGCAACCTCTCTACTCTTGGGCTCAAGTGATCGTCGCCTCAGCCTCTCCAGGAGCTGAGACAAACAAACAAAAACCTTATTCTTAGTAGAGATGGGGTCTTGGTCTTGCTCAGGCTGGTCTCAAACTCTGGAGCTCTAGCAATCTTCCCACCTTGGCTTCCCAGAGTGCTAGGATTATAGGCACCATGCCTGGCCCATAATGTTAAACATTTCTTCATATACCTGGCTATTTGTATGTTTTATTTTGAGAAATGTGTAGATCTTTTGCCCACTTTTTAATGGGATTGTTTGTGTTTTTGCTATTGAATTTGGGTTTGAGTTCCTTTTGTGTTTTGGACATTAGTTTCTTTCTGGATAGTTTGCAAATACTTTCTCCTATAAACCAGATTGTTGTTTCTTCATTCTGTTGATTGTTTCCTTGCTATTCAGAAGCTTCCTGGTTTAATGTAGTTCCGGCTATTTTTGTTTTTGTTGCTTAGGCTGGTAGTGGCAGTGGTGGGCCAGGTAGGTGGTTGAGTCCTGCAGCATCTGAGCAGCATGTGTGTTGTGGGCCTAAGTAGTAGCAGTGCTGGGAGAAAGATTGGGCTTCAAGTAGCATTGCCCGGTGTTAGCCAGGCTTCAGTGAGCTGGGCTTTCAACTGTGCAGCAACTTCCCAGTACCGGAGGCGTGCCTGAGAGGCAGTGTGAGCACCCTCTTTGTAGGAATGCTACCGACCAGGATCTCTAACTCTGCCCCCACATCGAGAAGCTTCTCCAAGCTCCTGGTTGATCCCTGCTGCACTGTTTACCTAGCCTTCCTCTTCTTCAATGCCTCAAGTCTTTTCTGCCACTTCTTTGCTGAATCCCTTTTTGAAATGTTCTATTCTAAGCATATGTCTGTAATCCTAGCACTCTGGGAGGCAAAGGTGAGTGGATTGCTTGAGTTCAGGAGCTCAAGAGCAACCTGAGCAAGAGCGAGACCTGTCTGTACCAAAAATAGAAAAGCTAGCCCAGCACTGTGGTGGGAACTTGTAGTCCTAGGTACTTGGAAGGCTGAGACAAGAGGATCACTTGAGCTCAAGAATATGAGGTTGCTGTGAGCTATGACCCCATTGCACTCTACCCAGGGTGACAGAGTGAGACTCTTTCTCAAAAATATAAATAAAAGTGTGATTACTCACTACTTTGGTTCTCTGTAGCACAGTGGAGAGTCCAATACTGCTGGCTGGCCATCTTGGCATGCCTCAATTCCAACATCTTGGACTGTGTACTGTGGTGGGGTTTAGCTTTGTTCTCTGTGACCCAGTTCTCCTCATGTTGCTTAGTCTTGGGCTCTGAACAGAGTACATAAACAAGAGAAAATCGGAATAGGTCACAAAGGGATGTTGAAGATTCTATTCCTCAGGAGGTCCTCAGCAAATATTTATCTACCTAGAGTGAATTATTGGCAGGGATGCCCTTGAAACTAGAATACTAATTGGTGGCTCCTTCCAGAGTATAATTCTTTAGAAAATATTTTTTCCCCTTCATGGTTAGTTATAATATTAATGGGTTAAATGCAACTTCTTTTGATACGGTACTGTCTGCCACCCTCTCTTTCAGAGAAACTGATTTCTGAATAATTCCCCTTGTACATGCATTTTAAAGGTATGTAATTAACTTGTAACAGGTTGTTAGGTAGCTGATGAGGTGTAAACCAGCCACTAATTTGTTTTCTTTATTTACAACTTTCCTTGTTCTTGAAGATGACAGTGTGGTGCTTTTCATTGCCTGCTTACTTCACCAGATTAAAAAGTGATTTGTGAAGCCATTTTTAATTCCTCAAATTCCATTAGAAAGGAATATCCAAGGGAGTCTTAATCAAGACATAATAGGCACTAAAGTGTGATCACACACAGCACGTAAATGTGGCCTTATTTTAGCTATAATGTTAAGAGTTTGCTCCCACTTTACCTAAATCAGCCCTAACACTGACCGACAACTTCTGAAATGAACTAACCTCTATACAGTTGGCACTGGCTTTACTGTAAATGTTTGCCCCTAACATGCTTTATTGCATTAGAATTTATCATATAACCCAAAGGGATAATTTGTTACACAATGATTATTGTTGTATTATCAGTAAAATAGTTTGCCTTCCTCTTCAAATTACCTTGCCTCCTATTTAATAATATATATATATTTTTTAAAAAAATCAGTTTAGGAAATTAAAATGGAATCATAATGAAATGAGAATTGCTAAAAACATAAGATTAGAATATTGAAAATGCAGCTGAAAGAGAAATGGCTGAATGCACAATCAGTAAGTAATTAAATAATTTGAAACCAAGGAGCATATTGAGTTACTGGATGGGTTTGAAAAGATAAGTGAAAATAAAAACTCTATCCTTGCATTTTTAAAAAATATAGCCCAAAGTAAGCTACAGAAGATGTAAAAATATATAATGTCAAGAACTGCCCACCATCTTTGGATAGACAGTTAACTAGCATACAAGGAAGCAAAAATGTTAGGTAAGGGGCCATGTTTTCCTTCCTACCTGTCAGTACTGGCACCTAGAATGTTGTGGCCTCCAGTATATTATTTCCAAATGCAGATATGTCTCAGAGCATCAACTCTAGAAGCAACTATGGTGAACACTTTTGTCTGGTAATAATAACCAAGGTACTAAGCCCTTGATTTATGGTAAGCACTGTTTCATGGGCTTTATAGTATTAATTCATGGAATCCTCATAATGACCCAGTAAATCCCATTAGGACCCAAAGAATCCTAATAGGATTCTTATTTTATAGACAAGGGAACTAAGGTCCAGTTTTACAATTAATAGTAACTTGCCTAAGGTTGCATAGTATTGGAGAAATTAGAAACAATATCTCCCAATCTCTCAATAGGGACAGAACAGAAAGAAAATAGTTTTGTTATTGAATAAGTGCTAAATCAGAAGGTGACATACATCACAGGCAGTATGCTAGGATATTGCAAATACAGAAAGAACTATAACCCTTTTACATAGGCATATAGGTATAATTCCTTACATAAGTGTTTTTGAGATAAGCCATTATGGTAAAAGAACTGATAGCACAATTTTTCATAAAACTTTATCTGAACTTTACTTGGCAATTATGGTATTAGCTAATTGGCTTCGTCCAGAAGAGAAACTGTGCTTCTCATATCCTTGTAATAGGAGTAGTTTTGTAATTTAGAGCAAGGTATCTACCAAAGTTAGGCTCCTGCCCTCCCACAGAAGGTAGGGGACTATCTCTCTTAATTTGTACAATGTAGAGAGATGGCTCTTAGGTCCCTAAGAAAAATATTTCTGCTCCATAAAGGTGGCAAAAAGCCTAAATTCAAATGGATTTATATACATTTCAAAGAGAGGAGGAAGTCCTTACAATTAGGAGTTTGCTAAGGTAAATGCTTTAGAAAAAGGAGGGGAAGGAAATCTCTTAACCTTATTTTCAAGTAGAATAATTAAGCCTCTTATTTTTATTTTGTGTTTGTCCTTAAAAATCACAATAAAGTGGTGAATTTATGTCTAGACAGTCTGGCTTTAACGCCCTTTAAAAAATCACGCGATAAACATTTCTGTAAGCTTCCTACCTGGAAGCAACTGGACAGAGGTAATGCACTGAGGAAAGTGACATATTCACTGAACACCTGTGTACTGAGCACCTGCTATGTATCTGGCATTTTCCTAGGCATTAAAAATGTGATTTTGAATAAGAATGATGATGGTTTTTCCCTCATAGAACTTAAGGTCTAGGTAGGAGACTCATATCAAACAAATAGTTTTTCAAAGTGATCAAAATTATGGAAATTGAGGAGAATAAAAAGTACAAGGTATTTTGAGACATACTAGAGAAGAAATTTGAATGAGTCTAAGTGATTTAGAAGGTTATTTAAGGTTATTTAAGAAGTTTGATGGAAAGGAAAGGGAGACAAAGGGATAATTTGAGCTTTGGAGTATTAAACAGATTGGAAAGAATAGTTTTAATAAGTACACATGCCACAAACTTAGAACACTTATTCTTCCCTAGTTAAATAATAGCTTTTGATAGCACATGTAGGAATGGAAAGGGTGGATCCCTTTTCTCTTATCATAAAGGGTCATGGCTGATACCCCAGTTGGGACTTAGAAACTGATACCTCATAGTATGGCACTCTGACATGCTGAACTAAAGAAGCCATAAGGTCTCTCCCTACCGCTAACCTCACCCTTCTGTCTCTCAGTTCTCTATGTCTCCCAAAGTATAGGGTGAAGTGTTCTCCAAAGTTTCCTTATCTGCTTAAAGTCTAGACCTGCCAAAGAAGAAAGTAAATCTGTACCTCTGATCTCTTCCCTGAGTTTTCATTAGCTGAGCTCCTATGGTAGGAAGAAGGACTGAAGTCTGTCAACATAGCTGGACAGACTTTTGTCACCAAACATTATCTGCTCTATGGGACCAACAGACTTTGTCAGAGGCCATTGTGTGTTCTTCAAGCCTGTTGTATTACCACCCAGTCAGGTTTGATGCCCACTGCTGAAAACAAAGCAAATACACTGGGATAGCAGGGGCTGCAGTGGAGAATATCACAGGGTGCTCAATAAAGAGCTGGAAGAAATTTCTCAAATGCATCTCCCCAGGAATTTTGGGGCAAGGTTTTGAAAGACAGTTTGGCAGACCAAGGGCTAGAGAACTGGGTCTACTGATTGGCTGGGGATAAAGTCGTGGGGTTAGGAAGTAGAAATTGTCTTCTTGCTCTGTGTCAGTTCACAGGTAGAGGGTTTCAAGACCTGTTGAGTCAGGTCCTAAGTATGGCCACTAGTCTCATTGGCATTCGTCAGTCCACCAGAATGCAGAATCTGGAAAATATCTAAGACTAGTCCTAAATATCATAATTGTAATATTACCTATGAAAGCATTTAAGAAAGCTATGACTTTTATGACCATAGCATAAGCCAGGAAACAATGGCTGGTTTTATGTATAGTTATATATAAGAAATAATGCCTATGCCTTTGTACACTTCAGGCCCCTACCACAGTTCCCACCTTGTGATCCTTTATTAATTTTATAATGAATGATTTCAGGTGAATCATCTTTTACTATCCCTCTAAAATTATCCACATTTCCTCAAGTCCCTTTCCCCTAAGAAAGGCATCTATACCCCATGGCATGGTGGGGTAATAATCACTCTGAGATCCTCACCCATGCTCATTAATAAATTTGTATGCTTTTTCTTCTGTTAACCTGGATTTTTTCAGTTAATTTGTTAGTGAAATTTCAGAGGGCAAAGGGGGAAGTTTTCCCTTGGCCCCTACACTCCTATAACAAAAGACAAGATTAATGAGAGAAAAATGTAATAGAATTATTTTGCAGGAGAGAAGGAAAACTTCCACCCTCATACTGTTTGCTGAAAGATCAGCTCATTAAAAGGTAGATTAATAAGAGAAAGAGTTTACATATCCACTTATCATGGGCTCAGGGAGGAACACAGAGCGATTATCCAATATTCCAGCGAAGTTTAGAGCTTTAATACTTTCATTTTAGAGGGGAGGGGAAGATGAGGAAAATAGGTAATTCTGTTTAAGGGCAATATGGTTATTAGAGAGGATGAATAGATACTTGGGAGAATGAATGAATGGTGAGAAACAAATCGGCTGACCTCTAAATGACCCTCTTTGGATATTAAATAAACCTGAAACACAGGTATTATCTTTAAAATGAATTGATTGGGGCAGGTCTGGTTGAATTCTTGATCTTCTTTCTTACAATATGTACACTGAGAAAACAGGAAGGTGAAGGAAAGGCAATTATTCTTTTTGATGGGTCCATCTGGTTTTATAGATAGAGGAAAAGTCCCTTCCAATCATTGTCGATCTCTAAGGACCTTTACTTCAAAATAGTCTTTATACCAATGAGTCATTTTAGGGGTGAAATTCCCTGAGCTCTCTCCATTACCTGCACATGTGTGCACGGCAGTCACACAAAATATGAACTCAAATGAGGGCCAGATGGTTGATGCTTAAATATCCCCTTCACTGGTGAGAGGGATAATGAGGGGTGTAGAATTAAATAATTTTAGGGGGAAATAAGTGAGCCCAAAGAAAAAGGACTTAGAACCAAGTTTTTCTGGACTCTGGTGGGTGGCGTCAGAGTTCACAAGTGAATGAAGAGAATAGAGCATGTCAAGCAAAGGCTGTCATGTGGTGTAGATGAAAATACCTCCGGTAATCTTAGAGCTGAATTAAGAAGGAATAGAAGGTAGTCTGTGGCTGAGTTAAACTTTCTTAGATCCAAATAAGGGAGGGGTGATTCAGAGAAAGCCTAGCTATATATTTCACCAAAGAAGATCTTTCTCTACAGATACAAATCTCCTCAACAAAAGGTAGGTTCTCAGGGCTATTCCTGTCTGCAGGCACATCTTGAAACATGTCAAAGAAAAATATTTTGGGATAAAATACTTTCGATTTCCTTTATACACAAAGTGATGTACCTATAATTGGATTTGATTAATTAGATTGTTTTACAATCTATAGGGAAAGCAACTAAATTGTAGAAAACAGATAACATGTAAATGTTTCTTATCCACAGTAATGCAAATGATTTTTTTCCCCCAAAACATGCAAATAAATTTTGTCTGGTAGAATTACAATCGATTTCTACCTTTGAGTAAAGATAATCTCAAAACATTACATTTTAAGACCTTTAATCAGTTGATATCTATTATCAAGCTCATTTCTGCATTTCTGGTAGCCTTTACGTATGATTGTTCTTCAGATTTTTCTTTGAACTGTTTTTAACATTCTAATAGTTCTGTTCATTAATGTGTTAGAACACCTTTTTGAAAAAGAAAATACTTGACATGTCTTCATTTTGTATTTATTAAGAGTCATAATTATTCCTTTTAAAAATTATATATTTTAGTAAATGCAATGTAAGGTCTGATATTAAATGTTTGGGCAAGGGCTCTTTCTGTTGTGACAATAAAGTAATCTGTGATCTTATTTCCATTATCCTCCTCTATGTAGAAGTCATGAGAAATGGTCATCAATACTTTAAACTCTCAGGCCAAATCTTAATTTAAGAACTCTTACTAGCTTTCTACTTGATGCAAGATTGATAAAAGACCTAAATTTAAGTCATGAAATGATAAAAATTCTCAAAGAAAGCATAGGAAAAACACTTGAAGATATTGGCCTGGGGAAAGACTTTATGAAGAAGACTTCCATGGCCATTGCAATAACAACAAAAATAAAAAAATGGGACTTAATTAAATGAAAAGCTTCTGTACAGCTAAGGAGACAACCACCAAAGCAAGTAGACAACCTACACAATGGGAAAGGATATTTGCATATTTTGAATCAGACAAAAGCTTGATAACTAGGATCTATAGAGAACTCAAATAAATCCACATGAAAAAAGCCAATAATCCCATATATCAATAAGCAAGAGAGATGAATAGAACCTTCTCTAAAAAAGACAAACGAATGGCTAGCAAACATATGAAAAAATGCTCATCATCTCTAATTATTAGAGAAATGCAAATCAAAACTACCCTGAGATATCATCTAACCCCACTGAGAATGGCCCACATCACAAAATCTCAAAACTGCAGATGCTGGTGTGGATGTGGAGAGAAAGGAACACTTTTACACTGCTAGTGGGACTGCAAACTAATGCAACGTTTTTGGAAGGAAGTACGGAGAACCCTCAATGAATTCAGATTAGACTTCCCATTTGATCCTGCAATCCTATTACTGGGCATCTACCCAGAAGGAAAAAAATCCTTCTACTATAACGACACTTGCACTAGACTGTTTATCGCAGCTCAATTTACAATCACCAAAATGTGGAAACAACCTAAATGCCCACCAATCCAGGAATGGATTAACAAACTGTGCTATGTATACCATGTAATACTATTCAGCCATTAATAAAGATAGAGACTTTACATCCTTAGTATTAACCTGGATGGAAGTGGAATACATTATTCTTAGTAAAGCATCACAAGAATGGAGAAGTGAGAATCCTATGTACTCAATTTTAATATGAGAACAATTAATGACCTATTACACAGTGAGGGGTAGGGGAAGGGGAGAGCAGAGAGAGAGAGAAGGAGGGAGAGGGTAGGGAAAAGGTAGAGTAGAGAGAGGAAAGAAGGGAGGGGGTTGGGGTTCTCGGTGTGTGACACACCTTTTGGGGGCAAGACACAATTGTAAGAGAGACTTTACCTAACAAATGACAAATGCAATCAGTGTAACATGGTTTCTTGTACCCTTAATGAATCCCCAACAATAAAATAAAATAATAAAAAAAGAACCCTTATTAGGCTTATTTTAATCCTAAAGAAACTTTAAATTTAACATGACTCTGTGTAATGCAAATTTTCTAAATTGGACAGACTGTAGAGTAACTAGGCACTGGAAGACAGGTGTAACAAGTTTTTTATTCAGCTCCCGGGGCTGGGAACTAAGTTACATGGGAGGATTGCCCTTATCCAGCTCATGGAGGCCAGGGAACTGAGCTTCATAGAAAGTCTGCAATCCACAGTCTCCAGTCCACACAAACAAAGGTCTGTACACCTTTAAACCTGGGGGGAATGATAGAAGCAAGGTGCCAGGCTGCAGTTACATAAGTATGACTTCGCTGTACACAGTTACGGCTGTCTAGGAACACCCAGCACCCTCCAGCAGTGGCATGGTGAGAAAGCTCAGACAACTTCACCTCATCCCACACCCAAGGCCATGGGTGAGAAAGCCCAAACAACTTTGGCCCTATACCCTGAAACCCCCCTTACAGATTGATGAAGGGGAACAAAGTGACAACTACAGTAAGGACCCCCAAATTCTGTGAAGGAATAGGATTAGCTAAAATAATGATAATAATCAGCCACTGTCCCCTTATTGGCTTCTCTATAATTACTTATAGGTGAAACGCCTCTATGCCTCTGGCCAAAAATGCTGATTGAGAGAGACCAGTGAAAAGACTTTGTGCAGGCATACTTGTGAGAAACTGAGGCAGAATCCCATATGGCCAGGTTAGTTGCAGGCCTAACATGACCAAGGCTTTGGCTGGAATAGCATTTCCAGACTGCATTAAGGAATTAAGGTTAACTTTATAAGGCCAATGAAAAAGCCCTTTGGAAAACTGGCCAGATACCCATCAGTAACCTTTCCTGATCTGTGGTAAGTGATGAAAGTCGCTTGCTGACGGGTCCAGGAATAGTAATGTGCTAGGGGACCTCAAGAGAAGAGGAATTTACCCAATGCATACAGGTATCTAATGGCACAGATGAAACCTGGGCTCATGAAAGGCTTTTGAGAAGTCCAGCCTGAGAATTCCTTACAAAAGTCTCCAACAAAACCCCCCTGACTTAAGGCCTACATGGGAGCAGAGGTTTGCACACAAATTCCTGTATGCCCAAGAAGTTTCTCTATGCTTTGCTTAAAGATTCGAAGTAGCTGCCTCCAAATGGCATGGTCAGTAAAATAGACATTCAAATCATCTCTTTCCCCCATAGCCTCAGGTTTCATCAGATAAGAACAAGGAAAGTAATAACTGACAATGTGTTTTTCATTAAGTTATGTTAAACCAGGTTATGTTGAAAGGATTATGCTTAAAGGTGTATGTTGGGTGGATTATCAGATTACCAGGGAGGAGCTACTTATAGGTGGGTGGTCATAAGATGTTTAAATGGATTAATGAAGTTATTGATGCCCAATGCGCATGTGCAAAGGGATTGTAATGAATGTTAATGAGGTCATCGCTGTATAGTGTGCATGCACAAGATTGCCTATATAAACCAACAGCAAATAAAGAAGGCTCACCATTTTGCCTGAGTGAGCAGATGGTCACCTTTATTTAAAACACAATTTTAATAAGCGTGCTTATTCTTTGCGACATTGCTTTTCTGTGAGACCGTTATGGCAACATTACTACTCTAGAGGGCACAGCTGGTAGTTGTAAAGATTCTTACATTTTCTCTGGAGATAAATCACCTATTTGGAACCCAGGGTTGGTTTTTAGATATCTTCCCAGGTCTTGCATTCTAGTGGATTGACTAACCCACCTTGGCCAAGGAACTAACACACCTGGTCTTGGACCTCCACTGACCCACCCAGACAGAGGCCCATAGCAAAGGACTGATGGTCTCGCCCTAATGCCAGCCAATTAGCAGATCCTGATTGCCTAACCCTTTGCTCACCAAACTGTCTTTAAAAACCCTTCTCTTGGGCAGGCATGCAGGCTCACACTTGTAATTCTAGCACTCTGAGAGGCCGAGGCAGGTGGATTGCTTGAGCTCAGGAGTTTGAGATCAGTCTAAGCAAGAGCAAGATCTTTGTCTCTTTTAAAAATAGGAAATCTAGCTGGGTGTGGTGGTACATGCCTGTAGTCCCAGCTACTTGGGGGGCTGAGGCAGGAGGATCAGTTGACCCCAAGAGTTTGAGGTTGCTATGAACTTGGCTCATGACACAGTACTCTAGCCTGGGTAATAGAATGAGACTCTGTCTAGAATAAATACAAATTAAAAATAAACCCCCTGGCTCTCCAATTCTCAGGGAGGTAGATTTGAGAAATTTCTTCCATCTCCCTGCTTAGTGCTATGTGGAATAATCTCTTTCTCTGCTGTAAACCCTGCTGTCTCTGGATATTGGCTTCCTCTTGGGAAGCAGGCAGATGAACCTGGCTGGGCAGCAAGAACACAAGGGGGAAATACATAATCTGAAAATAAAAATAAACTATACAAAAGAACATGACATAGCCATAAAGGGAGGGCTTTAAACTTCCATAAATCAGTCAAATTTTAGCTATGTTTGAGAGAGAGTATTTTGCTTTCATCATTATATCCTATTGCTTTTCAGGCATTCCCTCACCCCAACTTTTACAGTTTTAATGCAAATCTGTGGACTGCATGTCGTCCCCATCTCCTCCCAACTTATTCCACTCCTACCCCTCATGCTTTTCTCAGGTCACACTGCATTACTGGGTCTGTTCCAACTAGTATTTAAGCAAAACAACATTTTAAAAAGCACTGGAAGTTCAGCCCCTCATCTCCAGTTCTGATTCATTGCTCATGGGAAGAGGAGCAATCTGCTCATTGTTGATACTACTTAGGTTTTCATTTCCTGAATAACATCTGGATTTAAGACAAATAAAGCCCTTATGAAATATTTTGAACACTTGGAATCACAGTGACATTCTGCAATGGAGTAGACCAAAAGTATAAGATGAAATATACACCTGCTGTTTTAGTTCCTTCAGGAATTTTTATAAGGAAATTGAGTGGGTTATAAACAACAGAAAGTTGCTTTTCACAGTTCTGGATGCTGGAGGTCCAAGATAAAGGTACTAGCATATCACTGTCTGGTGAGGGCCGATTTCCTGGTTGTCTTCTCTCTGTACCCTCACATGGTGGAGGTGAAGCATGTCTCCTGGGTTTATTTTATTTTATTTTATTTCATTTTTTATAGAGACAAGGTTTTCTTCTATTACCCAGGCCAGAGTGCAGTGGTGTGATGATAGCTTACTGCGGCCTTGAGCTCCTGGGCGCCAGTGATCCTCCTATCTCAGACTCCTGACTAGCTGGGACGACAAGTACATGCCACCACACCCAGCTAATTTTTCTGCATTTTTTCAGAGATAGGGTATCATTGTGTTGCCCAGGGTGATCTTGAACTTGTGGCCTCAAGTGATCCTCTCACCTCAGTTCTTGGGTCTCTTTTAAAAGAGCACAATCCCATTAATGAGGGCTCCACTCTGATGACCTATTCAGTTCCCCAAAGCCCCACCTCCTAATGCCATCACCTTGGGGGCTAGAATTTCAACTTATGAATTTGGGGGGGGACACAAACATTCAATCTACAGTTATCTGTGGCCTACTTGTATAAATAAGAAATGAAATAGAATATTACAGGAAAACAGAACAATAATAAGAATGAGTGAGAATGTAAAATACTAATCAGGAGTGCCCAACTTTAATAGTATTTTAACTTTGGCAGTTAGTACTGGAATGTTAAATGACTTATTTTAAAGTGATTTTTTCTCCAAAATATGAATTTAATCTCTCTATTAAAAGTTTTTAAATAGCTTCCTATCATATTTTAGACAAATACAAATTTTGACAGAGTCAGACCATTTTTCTAGCTTTATCTTACACCCTTTGTCCTTGCTCTCAATTTAAGAAGTGGAAAAATAGGGAGGGAGACAAAAGCTACATCAATAGCAGACTGCATCCCTTCCCTGCACCATCCCCTAGCTCCTCCCAAGGCCAGCATCATAAGCAAGTAAATGTCCACATAGCGGCTGGAACTGAGTCTGAATTCTCCCTCCACTTCCTTCAGAACAGAGATATTCTCTACCTACACATCAGCCCTGTGTTCTGAAACTTCTTGCCATATGGGTCATGCCAAGGTTTTTTTTCTTTAGGGAAGCCCAATCTAGTCAATGGGTACATTCACACATCCAGGTTTACCGGAAGGAGTAGGCATTCGCCTCTTATTAAATGGAAAGAGTGCCCCAAAATGTTGCCCAAGTTGCCCAAGTTATCCTAATTCCTAATATTCAACTCAACCCTTTTAAAAAATGTAATCTGTTTTAAATAAATGGATTTCACTTTGGACACACTTTAAATGTATTGACTAATTGACAAACTTCGATTACTTTCTTTATATTAAGGCCACGAAGTTTTGTTTCTTCTCCCACCTGTTCCCACACACGGTAATCATCTCAACTCTCCTTCTACTTACTAATTTTCGATGAGAACCAGGAGTGGAAGCCAAGGACACCTCTGTCCCCCACGCCTTTGGGGACATACCATGAGATATGTATGTGTGTGTGTGTGAGTGACATAAGTAATTCAAAAAAATGCTGTGCTCCCAATCTGTTATTCTTTGCCAGAAAATGATTCCGATGTTAAAAAATTTCCAATCTGTGAGAATAAAACCTTAGAAGGAACACATAGAATTGGGGAATGTAGGGGGTTGTGGTCGGTGAAAAGAGAGAAGACTTTAAGATGGGGTCTTGCTCAGAAATATCAAGCCTGGAGAGGCCATCAAAACAAGGGGCCTGATGGAGAGGAGAGGCATGAAGGGGAAGGTGTGTGCAGAGAGAAGCGGCATCAGAGAATCACAGATAAACCTGGTGCACTTCTAACCAGAGCCACTGTAATTCTCAGGGGTGCGGTCTGCCTAAGGTCAACAGTCTGTGACCACAGATGGGGGAAAACCCTGTATTTGAAAGCATTTACTAAGAAGGGGGATTCGCAGGCTTTACCAGACTGCCACAGGGACCAGTGTCTGGAAAAACAGTTGAAGAATCCATGAGTCTTAGCCATTTTCTCATTATTGTGTACTTCCAAGGCTGCCTTTTTTTTTTTT
>NW_003852432.1:15776812-15802634 GCF_000181295.1 Otolemur garnettii | reverse complement strand
CTCTGATACTGTCTTTAGAAGCACTTCCTTTTACTTAGTCTGTCCTGGTTTGCACGGACTTTGAAAGAATGGGCTGCCTGGAGAGAAATATTCACAGATTAGGTATAGCTAAGGACAAGAGCCCCAATTCAATTTAGAACATTGTGGTGGATTTGTTGGGAGCATTTATGGTGCACTTAAAATCTGCAAAAAATTTTACCAACACACCCACTAGCTTTTGCCCAAAAGCCAGACAAAAAAGAAAAAGAAAAGATGAAGGCATTATAAACACGATTGTGTGCAGCCCTGCTACCATTTATCTCAGGCTGCTCAATACTAACCTCAATTCATCTTCTCCCAGGAAGAAGTGTTTGTAAATTGCTTCCAAATGATTCTGGACTATCAGGAAGGCTGGTCTGCCTAGACTTCTGGAAGCAGTCAGAGAAGCTCTCATTTGTAATGTCATGTTGGTTTCTTGTTCTTTAATATGTCAGCCAAGAAAAAAATGCTCAGATATGTGTGCTCACAGCAGTACGTGATCACATCTCTTTTGCATGAAGGATTCTAAGAGGGAGATGATCACTTTGAAGTGCCTGATTATAAGAAAGGTGTGTGTCTGTTATCAAGCTCTCGTAACTGTGTGTTTGGTTAACTTTATGCTGCAGGTGTTTTAAAGCATTCAACTCCACATTATTCCAGTTGTTTAGTTTCAAATTTTAATGGAAAAAGCATAATTCAAAAAACATTCAAAATATTTTAGTGATTAGAGAGCAAATTTACATTCTGTTTACCTATGCATTTTGGAAATGCTAGTAAAATATGATCATTTATTCTCTGCAAGACTGTTTGACACTCCATCAAGAATGCTCAAGAAGAAAACAGTTTTCTGTTGTTTTTGAACTATCAAATAATGACTGTTTGTTTCTTTGGTTTTGTAATATACAAATATATATACTGGGCTAAAAAATGTCAATGCAAAATGCATTTAGAGCTGCCATATTTTATATTTTTCTAAACTGCTTCCTATTTAATTGTATCCTAAGACATAAATCTTACTTGAGATAGTGGTTCTCAACCTGTGGGTCATGACCCACAGGAACTGAATTAAAGTGCCACAGCATTAGGAAGGTTGAGAACCACTGCTCTAAGAAATCTTCTCCATTATTCACATTGTTCAGTCTATTATCTTTGCCTTATTTATTTATTATTTTATTTTATTTTATTTTTTTGCAGTTTTTGGCTGGGGCTAGGTCTGAACACACCACCTCTGGCATATGGGGCCAGTGCCCTACTCCTTTTATCCACAGGCACCGCCCATTTTTGCCTTATTTATTGAAGGTGGCTACTTATTTATTGACAGGTGGCTAAAATTTGAGGAATGTTTAAGAGTTGGAAATACCACAAGGGCACATGTGAAATTTACTAAATGTAGAACATAAATGTCTTAACACAATAACTAAGAAAATGCCATGAAGACTATGTTAACCAGTTTGATGAAAATGTTTCAAATTGTATATAAAACCAGCACATTGTACCCCATAATTGCATTAATGTACACAGCTATGATTTAATAATTTAAAAAAAGAATTGGAAATACCTGTAGGTAAGAGGAGATTAAATTTCTCCTCTCTAGCATTACATTAACTCCTGAGTAATTCTATTTTCTAGATCACCTTTTCTAATAGATTTCCCCAAGACTCTAGGATGTGGGTTAGTGACATTTCAGAATGTGAACAAGAGTGTTGAGGAACACTGTTAGAAATAAAAAAATAATAAAGAAATAACACACTTTAAGTTGTCAGGTTCAAGACATTGGATTTCAACCTAAGCCTGCTAAGAAGCCTGGACGTTGCTTTCTTTCGAGAAGGGTGTGATTTTTTTTCCAGGACAATTTGTTATAGTGTGTTAAATCATTTGGTTTTAAAAAGCCAATCTCCTCAGCTAAGGTTCCTTTGAGTAACATTCTAAAAGTGAAGGCAAATTTCTTGCCAGAATGGTATTCTCACTAAAAAAAGTGATATAAATATTATATTCCAAAGGTTTAAGTTTACTGGGATTGTGGTGGGAATAGGTGCCTGGGACATGGAGGAAGTTGTCACTTGTAACTAACCAGGCAGTTTGGTGATTCAGTTAGGAAATACTGTCTTAAGTATTTCCAGGGACAATCATTAAAATTTAAGGAGGAAGAGGATGGAGAGGATGAAGAGGAGAAGAAGATAGAAAAATGTCAATAGACACCCAGCCACCCAACTCAACATACAAACTAATTAGGGGAGTGGAATTCAGCTAACTTTTTCAACCCACAGTCTCTTTTGAAAACTGCTACACTCTTTCCCTTACTCATCCCCATGAAAATGTTCATCACTTGGGGAAGCTACCACCTCCCTCAGTGAGAATCTCCTAAACAAAAAAGATAAAGTATTCTTTAAATCCTTTCCAGACAAGTGGAATTTATTAGGCTTTAGTTTCTATAGTTTATATTTCAAAAATGATAGTGTTTGGGGGTGCTGTTTTTCAAATATAAATTTATAACACTGAATATAAGACACATTTTATTTTCAAAATCCCCTCCCTACCACCACATAAAACAAGACAAAAGATGAATATTTCTCTACCCACTGACTTGAAAGCCTGAAATTTCCACATTAGTTCAATCTTTGGATTAAAGCAACAAAGGACTCCCATTCCCATGTAATTCTGCTACTAGTTCTTTTATAGATGTGTAGCTTACTGGATTGGGCCAAAGCCCTAGTAGACTTAACACAGTTGAAAAAGTTTTTCAACCGTTTTTATTTCATGGCACACTTAACCCGATAGTCAAACTTCCGCAGCACACATAGTTGATTATGTATGAAAAAAAAAAAGAGTAAAAGAATGTATTTATTGTCCTTTGAACTTCTTTTGAAAACACTTTAATGATCTTTAAAAAATTTCATGGCACATATAATATCCTCTCGCAGCTGCGGCACACTGGTTGAAAAATCACTGAGTTAACTTTTTAGGAGGAAACCAAGGCACATCCCAGGAGGTGCTGTTTGGTGAGTGCAGACCCATTGAAGAGGGTCCCAGGCATCTGTGGAAAGAAGACTGGGAGCTCCCCAAAAGACGTGGTTTGTGCATCTTTTTCTTTTACAACTATGATGTTTGTGCAATGCTTTGAAGGACTTAGTTATACGTGACAGACTTTTCTTCTTGTCCCTGGGGCTCCGAAATATGTCATCTAAGATAGAATAAGTGGAACTAACTGATTTGGATTTACAACCTCCTACGAATCTGGCTAGCTCTTTTTGTGCTGCTGGATAGGTTTTACTAAGTCAGTTTTCTGCACATATGTAGCCTGGGAGGCTGACTACTGTTTTTGCCCACATGTGTCCTGCCATAGGATTTACAAATGTCATTGGGCAGAGAAATGGCAAACAGTATTGATACTGGGCAGGTGGAGCCCCAGCCAGCTCAGCCAGCGGGGTTGGAGGACCTGCCACCTTCATCTTAGCAGTATTGGGGGTGGCAGCTGCCATAGGAACCAGCAGGCTGGAGCATAGGCAAGCAGGGGGAGCTTCCCTCCCCCACTGGAGGCTTCAGTAGCCAAAGGGACTGGACACCAGTGGGGGAAACACTGGCACCTCCTCTTCCTCCAGTGCATCCCTGATTGGTCCATTTTCAAAACCTGCTCCTGATTGGTCTGTTTTCAGGACCCAAAAGCTCATTGGACAACTGCCCCTGTATAAGTCCCTGAGCAGAGAGGCCAAGCGCAGACCTCCAAGAAAGAGCGAGCAGAAGAGCAAGTGCTATAACACTTGTACTGAACCTGCTCTTTGTGAGGTTTGGCTCTTTGTGAGTGCTGTAACACTTGTATTACTGCTGATCCTACTCTGCAAGGAGTTTTGGCTCTTTGTGAGAGCTATAACACTTGTTGAATAAAACCTAACTTACTGCTGATCCTGTGGTCCGTCACTTCATTCATCCAATTGCTGAGACCAAGAACCTGAAAGTCTGGTATCAATATGAATGTAATGCAGAGAGTTGATTGTAGGCCCTCCCCATATTCTTGTGTATCCTACTTTGCATAAGAATATATCTTGAAAAGTTTAAAGCAAACCATACCATTCTAGTTCAAATAATATTTTGCTATTGACTTTTTATTTTTTTAAAATGTATATTCCCATACCACACAAAATTTGAGTTCTAAACATTAAAATAAAATAATAGCATCAAAAATTTAATTTTCGGTCAGGCATGGTGGTTCACACCTGTAATCCCAGCACTCTGGGAGGCTCACAAGAACAGATTGCTTCAGCTCAGAAGTTCATGACCAGCTTATTTTTACTAAAAACAGAAAAATTAGCCAGGCATGGTAACAGGTGCCTATAGCCCCAGCTACTAGGGAGGCTGAGGCAAGAGGATCGTTTAAGCCCAGGAGTTTGATGTTGCTATAAGCTATGATGTCACATTACTCTAGCCTGGGGCAAGAGAGTAAGACTTTGCCTAAAAAAAAGTTTAATTTTTTTAAAAATATAATTTCTATATCAAATAAAAAAGTGACTACTATCAGTGAAAATAGGAAAGAACACATAATATTTTTTAAAGGTTCTCAAAAAATAATTTTTCTGAGTGTATCATATAATTTGTTGTCCCAGTTTATTTAAACAATTGGTTTTTTTCCCTAAGAATCATTAAGCTAGAAGTAATAATGGTCAACAATAACAATAAAAACTCAAAATCAAGTCAAATAACAACACATTGCCTCCACCCCCATTTACTGAACATTTGCTCTATACAAGGCATTGTGCTAAGAAATCTATATGGATTATCTAATTTTATCCTTACAACAATTTACTATTATTATATAGGTGGTGCAGATGTATAAGACATACAGAGGAATGAATTTGAAGTACTAATTGATTGCTCTATAACATTCCTCAGAGAATATTGCTCAGACCATGTATACCAGAATCATCTAAGACCCTTGTTAAAAATTCATGTTCTGGGTGGTGCCTGTGGCTCAAAGGAGTAGGGCGCCAGCCCCATATGTCAGAGGTGGCAGGTTCAAACCCAGCCCTGGCCAAAAAACTGCCAAAAAAAAAAAAAAAAAATTCATCTTCTGGCAGGGTATGGTAGCTCATGCCTATAATCCTACCATTCTGGGAGGCTGAGGCAGGAGGATTGCTTGAACTCAGGAGTTTGAGACCAGCCTGAGCAAGAGTGAGACCCTGTCCCTACTAAAAATAGAAAAATTAGCTGAGTGTTGTGGTGGGTCCCTATAGTCTCAGCTATTCAGGGGGGCTGAGGCAGATGGATCACTTTAACCCAGGAGTTTGAAGTTGGGGCAAACTAAGCTGATACCATGGCACTCCAACCTGGGCAACAGAGTAAGACTCTGTCTCAAAAAAAAAATTCATCTTCTTGGGCCCCCAACACTGAAAGATTCTAATTTGGAGGTTCGAGGTAGGAATCTGGAATTTGCTTTTTAAGAAGCACTTCAAGTGATTCTGGTATACAATAAAGTTTGAGAATTGCTTGTGAATATTATTTTAATATTAATTTTATATATAGTTTAACATAAAAATTATACATAGTTTATACTTAGAAACATATGTTCAAAAAGTACAATCATGATTATCTCTTATTATTCTCCAGAAAAATGGTACATGTATATGTGTATACTTTGTATTGTGTACAAAAGTGAATCATGCTATGTTTACTGTAATGTATTTTTTAAAACTTAATTAACATAATTTAAGACCTCTCTATGTAGAGCACATAGAGCTCTACCTCATTCTTTTAAATTGCTGCCTAGTATTTCACTAACTAGACGTACCAAAGTGTTCTTACTTCTTGCCCTCACTTTTTGTACTGTTGTAAACAGTGTTGCTGTGAGTATTTTCACATATCTTTGCAGTGCTGTTTCTTTAAAAATGTAAATCTGGTATTAAAATTACCTGGGTAGAGACTTCTTTATTTCTAGAAGCCTGAGATCTCTTGTTTAAATTTATTTCTGCTGTAATGGGAGGAAAAATTCTTAGTAGAGGTGGTTCATATTAAGGCAGCTAGTTAGCATTTTATTTGAGTTGACTTAGTTGTGGAAACACAAAGCCTTATCATCTATGAATTTAAAAAGACCCAATGCAAATGAAAAGTAAAATTATAAAATTAATTGGAATAAGACAAAAATGGAAGAAAACAGAGCAGACTTAGCAAAACTCTAAGAAAGCAGGATTAGAAAAGATCCAGACAGTAATATTTAACTGAGTGATAGGGTTATTAGAAGGAATACTATGCAGGCAGCATAGTGATCTGCAGGGATTATTTTAAACAAATCAAAGTTATTCCAGTGTACACATTCATTTATTCATTAATTTACTCAGTAAATATTTGTTGATAGGCACTGTGGTAAGTCTGAGGCTATAAAGAAGGAAGGACATAGTTCCTACCCTCAATGAGCTTACTGTCCATGGAAATACAGACACATACACACACAAAAACCAATTTCTTTTACAAAACAAAAAACTAAACAGAAAGACCATGTTCCTGAGAAATTCTAGGATGGTTTTAGAGAAGAGGTTTCTGGGTCCATTCAGGATAGAGGGAGTAACACAAGCCAAGTGACTGAGGAATATAAGACGGATGGGCTGGAAACCAAGGTGCAGTTACTGTTGCCACATAGAAATCTTAAGGTAGGAACTGTGGGAGCAGAAGATGAGACTAGATAGGCAATGCTGCTAGACAGGGATACACAGACAAGTCATGGGAGGTCTTATTTGTTGAGATTTTCTCCTTTGGGCAACAGTGAGCAGCCAAGAATTTTGAATGGGAATCTAACATAATCAGATGCACATCATAAATATCCTCTGGAAACTAGGTGGAGCTGAAATAATCTAGGTCACAGATGCTGAGACCCTGGAGAGCTACAGCAGTTTTGGCATTAGGCTTGGCGATGAGATGACTCTTTAGAGGCAGGACCCTAGGTTGTAGCAATTGACTGAATGGGGAGGGGAGGCAAAAGGAGGAATTTATGATGTTGCCAAAGCCTCTGCATTGGGCAAATGGGTGTCTAGTTGTATCATTACTTGAAGTAGGAATTAATGAAAGGGGAACTGAACTTTCCAGAATCTCTTTCAGCTATTCTTCACCCTACCAGATACAACAAACTCTTTTAAACAAACAAAAAAAAAAAAGTGTCATATTCCTTTGACTACTCTGAAAATGTACAAATAATTGTCAGGTGTGGTGGCTCATACCTGTACTCCTAGCTACTGGGGAGGCTGAGGTGGGAGGATCGCTTGAGCCCAGGGGTTGGAATCCAGCTTGAGCAACATAGCACGACACTCTCTCTCTCAAAAAAAAATATATATATATATAGATGATATAACAGATTTATATACGTACTTGTAAATCTTTAATACTATGGCTTAACAGCAAGCTAAAGTTAAATAAAAGGAAAGTGAGGACAAAAATATATCAATATGTAAATGTTCAGACATGACCACGTAAAAGCATAATGAAGTAGTTGGAGGTTTGGGTTTACATGTGAAGTCAACATCAGTGACACAACCACATATGCAAACTAACCATCATAATGTCACAAAATCTCAGAAGCAAGCTCATCTTGGTTGCAGTATGGGAGAAGACTTCCTAATATTAGTGACATTTCAGCTTTGCTTTTAAAGAAGGAATAGAATATTGAAAGGTAGAACAAAAGAAAGAAGAAA
Organism: Otolemur garnettii; assembly: GCF_000181295.1. NCBI lineage: Eukaryota > Metazoa > Chordata > Mammalia > Primates > Galagidae > Otolemur > Otolemur garnettii. The sequence continues at coordinate 15,794,946 of NW_003852432.1, read as the reverse complement.
AAGCTATTTCCAATACAGAGAACAATACAAACAGGGGCTAGACAAAGGAAAATACAGGGTTATCTTTGGTTTTGACTATGGCAGAGATTGCATGGAGTTGGGGTACGAATCTGGAGAGGTATGTTCCAGCAAGCAAGAGAGGGACTTGAAAATCTACCAGAGTTTGGATTTTAATAATCCCAGCTGAGCACTTAGCTTGCTTTGGTAAGTCATTTGCATTAATCATCATCATGAATAATTCTATTTTCCCATAAATATTGAACAGATTGTCTTTAGGTTATTCCTGACCAAATTATCTCAAATTCTAAAGTGGTGATGAACAAATTAATGAGATTTTATTGTCCAAACGGATAAAGCTGCATTAAAGGGAGCTTGAAAGTAACGAGTGGATATAAAAATAGATTTTCTTTCTTTTCATAGAATGTTGGGATAGAAAGGATCAAAAGAAGTATTTTGTGCTTTTTCTTTTGGTTAATAATCTGAGAAGAGGACATTTATGATCTCTGCTGACAGCGATGTCAGGAGTGAGTAAAAAGCATGATCATAGCAGGCTAAGAGAAAAGCATGCATTTCATTGAACAACTTCCTAAGAGAAGGAAGTTGAACAACTTCCACGTTAACATTCTGTCATCTAAATCACAGAATTATTCCTTTCAAAGTATAAAGATGTATTACATCATAATATTTAACAATCCTACAAGGTTTGTTAATTATCCTTGCAGAAAGACAAAGAGATAAGTTTTACTAAAGCAATATTCTTCTGAGAAAAATTCATCCTCTCCCGTTCTCTCTTTATTTTATTTAATTTATTGTAGCTTGCAGTGTCTTATTAGGTTTTCTAAGCCCATATCTACCTTTTCTTTAACTGTCCATTTGGCTAAGAAGGCAGCCCACAGAAATCAGGACCAGGGCTGATTTCTAAACTACTTCACACATTTAAAATCTCATAAATAACTGAGATACAGTTGATGGTTGCTAGGCTGCAGTCAAATTCTGTTTTATTCAATCCCATTATAATGTAATTTAAGTTTGTTTGGTTGTTTCTTTTGCTTCTTTTTAATTCTACAGGGAAAAGCTTTTGATGATTGAACTGCCAGATTTAATTATACCTATTCTCAAGCAATGACTTTGAGGTATTTCATGCCACTTTTTTTCATATCTTCAAACAAAAGAATGTATAGAATTCCCATGCTAGCTACACCAGTGACAAAGTTAAAGAGAAAGAAAATGAGGTGGGCCTGAAAGTTGCTCTCTTGGGTCCCAAAGTGATTCTTAAATTTGGGACACCCAGAGGAGAGGGCACTAAACTAAGTTAGATCAGTTCCTCAGGTAAAAATCAACAATAGATGAATTAAGAGTCAACACTGAAATACTGTAGCATCTTGTCCTTTTAGCCTAGGAAAGAACATCTTCAGATGGCAACTCTCGTGGTAGGTAGCCATAGCAGGGATCTCCAGTCTACAGTAGGGAAACTACACATCAAAGTCCATGGACCACGTGCAGCCAGTCACCTGTTTTTGTAAGTAGTGTTGGAACACAGCCAAATTTATTCCTTCTGTTTTGTCTATGGCTTTTTTACTCTACAATGGCAGAGTTGAGCATAGTTGCAAAAAAGACTGTGTAGATTGCAAAACCTAAAATATTTACTGTCTGTCCTTTTACAGTAAGTGTTTGCTCACTCTAGTCTAGAATATTATGTTGGGAAGTCTGCTGAGGATTCAATTAGTCTCTGAAAAAAATGTTGTTATTGATTTTTTAAGTGTCTGCCATGTTCATGGGGATGGGTGCCCTGTGTTTTTATTCCCTTTCCAGAAGGAAGAACAGCATAATGGAAAACAAGAGATATAAAAGAATAGATCCAGATCAAAACCAAAGCCTAATTATCTCCACCATGAACAGGAGGGTATTGAATAGTATTTGCAAAGAAATTGGCAGCAAAGAAGTAGGAAGTGGTGTGAGGGAAAAGACATGAATTACCTGTCACAAGAATGATCAAGAACTTGTAAAACCAAGTCTATCATTACAAATATAAGCCATTAAGTTTAGTTTTTTATGCCATGAATTGAATTATACTCCCTGGAAACATAGACAAATTTAGAGGAAAGCCCTCTCCCGTTAGGAATTTACTAAAGGGAAAGAAACAATGATCTCTCTCTCGATCATTTTTCACATGCATACACATAGACGCACACCCACAATCCTCCCCGTCACACAAAGCTGTTGATCTCCTGGGATTAATGACACTTCTTTCCACTGCAATGTTAAGAGTCAGAACTGGAACAAAAAGACAACTCTTATCTAGTGGTCAGTAGTTATTTGTTTGAAGTGAGCTTAAATACAACACTTGTGAATGGACAAAGGGAATCTTTTCACTATTCCTTGGATACTGAGGTCATATTCCCATACCATGTGGAGTTAAAAGAGGATCTACAAAAAGATAATCTAAAGGTGTCTTAAGATTTTTAGAATACAGTGTTCGGTTTGCTCATTAGTTGACATGTAAAACTCTCAAATTGTGGGAACATACAAACGATCCATTGATTAGCAAATAAATGAAATAAGAGCTGATAGATAGCCACCAACCTGCCTTGCGGAAGAAACCAGCTAAACAAATTTAATTTCTTTCTCTGGCACACTGACAAAGGGGAAGCGATAGATATAATATACCCAGACTTCAGTCAGGCTTTTGAACCATTTCACATGACATTTCTTTTCAACAAGCTAGTAATACATAGCTTGGATCACAGTACTGTCAAGTGGCTGAAAAGTTGCAATCAAAGAGTAGCTATCAGTGACTTCTTGTCATCCTGAGGACATTTATCAAGGGGTGTCCATCCACAAGGGCTGGTTGTGGGCCAGAGTTATCCACAGGGTGATGGAAGTGAGAGCAAGTTCAATAAATTTGTTGATAACACCAATCTGGAGCAGCTGCTCACACCTGGCAAGATGGGAATAGCTTTCAATGACCTTGATTAAGTCAGGCTGGTAGAGTGAGACAATCTCAGAGCCAAGATACCAGGCCAAGACACAGTGGGCTGATTTTCTATTCGGGAAGGCTTGTGGCACATTGCAGTAAAAATTGGACAGCGTTATATTTCCAAAAATTTCTGAAGCACTATAATTAATTAACAACTCTCCGTGATGCCAAGTGGTTTAGAACTACTTTTATTATACTAGTTTCCTAATTTACAAAATGGAGACTCAAAGACCTGTCTCACAATAGTCTTCTAAAATTTAAATAACCTGATAGACATCGGGAGCTGAATGTTAGTTCCCTTCCTCCTTCCTATTTTCCCACTCTGTTCTAGAGGGACCAACACTGGGAAGGAAAATACAGATATTCAAAATAAAAAAAAGAAACAAAATATCCAAGAAACAAAAATATTGTCATTGAACCTCATGCCACCCTCTGGCATATGAAAATATTACTACTTAGTTAGTAATATTTTAAGCATCAAGTAGAATACTTTTGAAAGGATGTTTCAATGTTATACTAGTGGGTATAAGAATTTTAAGAAGTTTGTCTTCAGTAATTGTGGAAGACAGACTTTTTTTCCCTTTACCTTGTGGATCCTACAAAAGATTAGTTCCAGGCATGGGAGGTATAGCTGCTCATTTTGTCTTGTCAGTTGCCAGAAGGAATAGATTTTAAAAATCAGCACTGGTGACAACTCTAAAGCAGGTGTTCTTAACCTGTTTGGGGATTAGATATTCCTTTGGGAACAAGAAAGGGGTGAGAAGGGCCAGTGCAACTTTTAGAGCACAGTTTTACTCATAATCTCATGTGTCGATCTGGGTAGAGAAGGTCAGGATGGGTCTCAGATTGTCTACCTGGTAGTAATGTGACGGGGCAGACCTGGTACTTGGAATAGCAGAGTGGCAGGTTAAGTAACAGGAAGGCTGGCTGATGTTCATGGTCAATCTTTTTCCAAAAATAAAGTAAAAGATGTCCTTAGTTGTAAATATCTTCTGCTTAAAGAAGATGATAGAAAAAGGCCCCTGCTCCAAATTCCTTATACTTAGCTGAGGAAAACAGAGAAACGCAGTCAATCAAAAAATAAAGTTTCTGGCATTTAATGCCTCATCCTCCCTTCCTCACTCTTGGCTTACTGCTTTTATTTCATTGAAACCAGATGACTAATCAGAGAGAGGTCCCCACATTCCCACCACCAAACCGACCAACTATGTGCATCTGTACCCCACACGTCGCCTTTTTTCCTATCCAGAGCCAACTCTGGGCACTGACTCACTCCGTTCCCTCTCACCCCAGCCTTATCAGCCGCACCTGCTCTGGCAGATCTTCTCCATTAACACATGTGTGTCCTTAAATCTCTAACCTGAAAAACAACCAAAAAAATCCTTCTTAGCTAACCCTGAACTTCATCCTTCACTGCCTTTACTTCAAAATTCCAGAAGGCTGGCCTGTGTATTTATCAACACTTCCCCTTGTTTATGTTACTCTTGAACATGCTCTAATTAATCTTTGTTTCCTCTACTGTACTCAAACTCCTGTTTGCATGATACTAATAAATGCTAGATGAAGCCAATAATTACTTCTCAGTCCTTGCTTTGCTGCACCTGTGCATAGATCAGGGCTATTTTTTGAAACCCTCCTCCAATACCTTTCCTTCCCCCTTGCTGGCTGCTTCTCTGCAGCCTCCTTTGCTTGATATTCCTCTTTTTTGGTTTTTAAACCAGCTTTATCAGAAAAAAGCAAATCCATCATGAGCTCAGCTAAAAAACCTCTTCTGAACCATATATACTGGAACGCTCCAGACTCTATCCTCAGTTTCTCCTTTTCAATTTCTAGATTTGCCATCTGGGAAATTTTGTCCACTCTCATGACTTTATCAAACACCTATTTACTGAAAATTCCTAAATACATATCATTGGCTGAGATCTCACCCATGAGTTCCATACTCATCTATCTAACTTCATTCTTGACATTTCTATACAGATGCCTAAGGGACATTTCAGATACAACCTACTCAAAACCAGCTCCTTGATCCATGTCCCCCCTCAATTGCTCTTTACCTGAAATCTTCCATTTTAAGGAAGTCATTCTTCTAGTTGCTCAGGTCAAAAAATACAAAGTCATCCTTGACTTCTCTCTTTATTTTTCAGTTATATTGGCTCTACTGTAGAAATATATCCAACTCTACTGTTCCCACTATCATCATATCCTGGTGGGATTTTGCAAAATTCTTCCACCAGTTTCTCTCAGGCGTCCTCAAACTACGGCCCATGGGCCACATGCGGCCCGCCTAGGACATTTATCGGCCTGCCGAGTGTTTTTGCCACTGCTGCCTGTCCTGCTTAGCAGCCAACTCATCCTGGGGCCTTCAGTCTGGCCCTCCAACACTCTGAGGGACAGTGAACTGGCCCCCTGTTTAAAAAGTTTGAGGACCCTTGCAACCCCTATATCCCACCACACACACACATACACACACTCACATATGATCTCCAGAGTAGCCTAAGAGAATCTACTGAAGCTAAAGTTAAATCATGTAAACCTTCTGCTCAAAGCACTCCATTTGCTTTCTAGCTCATCCAGAACAAACTTCTGTCCTGTGACCCACAGGTGCCCTCACAGCCCAGTCTTGGAAACTTCTCTGGCTTTGTCTTCACTCTCCATCATGGCTCTCCAGACACACTGCCCTCCTTGCATTCTTCTAATACCCTCTATACATTTCTGCCTCAGAACCCTTGTCCTTGCTACTCTTAGGGCCAGAAAAACCTTCCCATTCATAAATCTGCCTGACTCTTTGCACTTCATTTAACCTCCACTCAAATGTCACTTACTCCAAATACCCTACATAAAACCTGTACAAACCTACCTCATCTTATCCTTCCCCATCCTAGAGCAGGATAACTGTGCTTTAGATTTTCTCTTAGCCTTTATCACCACCTGAGTAGCATAAATTTGTTCGTTGTCTATCTCTTTCCATTGGGATAAAAACTACACAAAAGCAGGCATTTTTGTCTCTTTTATTCATTGCTCTTTCCTCGCCATTTACTGCACAGAGTAGGTAGGTACCCAAAAAATATTTGTTGCAATAAGTGCTGTCTATGGCAATTGCTTAGAGCTGAAACTTGAGGAGACTGAGATGAAACTAGAATTACTGCGAGTACTTTAAAAGTCAATCTACAATGGCCAAATTTATATCTGGAATAATCAAGAATAAAATTGCAAAGTAAATGTAAATTCTTGACCAAGACATTTTGTTGTAGATGTTATTTCCAAGACATAAAAATGGCTTAGGTAGTGTGTTATTCCAGAAAAGCAGAACCAACAGTTTGTGTATATATAGAGAGAAATTATTTTAAGGCATTGACTCATGTGATTATAGAGGTTTGCTGAGTCCAAAATCTGCCGTGTAGACTGGCGGGCTAGAGCCTCAGAGAAGAGTTGCAGTTTGAATCCAAAGGCAGTCTATTGGCAGAATTCCTTCTTACTCGGGGTGGTCAGTCTTTATTCTATGCAGGTCTTCAACTGATTAGATGAGATCCTCCCCCACTATAAACAGCAATCTACTTTACTCAAAGTCTATTGATTTAAATGTTAATCTCATCCAAAAAACACAAAAATATCCTTCACAGAAACATCCAGGATAATGTTTGAACAAATATCTGAGTACCACAGCCCAGCCAAAATGACATATAAAATTAGCTATCACATGCAGATTATTCCAGATACATATATTTTGGATTTTCCTGCACTTACCTGTAAACTCCTTGGGTACACTGGTTTGTAGGAGAATAGGTGATAAATACATGAGGCAATTTTCCTATAATAAGGCCAAGGGAATATAATGACAATCAAAAGTTGCTCTTACCATTAAAGGTCTCCATTATATTGGGGGAACTGCTAAATTGCTAAATAATTGGTATATTCAATTATTTATATCCTTTAAACAAGCTAAGAGGTGGATATGAAAGATCTTCTAACATGAACATTTCTGCTGGAGGTAGCCTAGAAGAATCTGGAATCTTTCATTGGCAAGGGCATATGACATCAAAGCTTTATGCATATGTGTGACCTTTCTGAGCTTAGAGGAAAATATGAAGACATAAGCAGTGGACATAAATCTCAAGCCCTACAGAAACCCCACAAAGACACTTGTGATTATTGCAAACCGTGAAAGTTCAGCCACTGTTGTGATCAGTATAAATTCACAGGTTTGTTGATCATTGTAAAACATGTAGATGCCGATAATGAGAGGAAATATAAGAGATATATATGTATGCATCTGTATATATGTGGGGCATATGTAAATGTAAGAGGTATATGTATGTGTACATATGTATCTATGTGTATCTATGTGTATATGGTATGTGTATACCTATGTATATGATATATGTATGTGTGTGTATATATAGATAGTAGTCATGTGTCTATTTTATTGAAAACAGTGCTCTTGAATAGTGACTTTGGTGCCATGTAATATTTTGTGGTTTATTTCTAAAAGGTGAGATGTCATGGAGTAAGGCAATGGTTTATAGTTGTTTAATATGCCAGCATAGGTTTGGAAGTCAATAAATACCTGACAGTAAAAGACTAACTAAATAAAAAGTTTTAAAGTTGACATAGTGTCTGAACAATGGCTGTCTCTTATGAAGGCAAAACGTTGAGTAACCTTTTCATAGGCTTGATACTAAATACTCTGTTTTTAGTATAGATTCAGCAAGAACTATTGAAATATAGGGTCAGGAAAATACCAGCAATTAGAATACAACTATTCTAACAGATTGACACCAGTGTTCTAATTTTATATTTCTGGGTTTTTTTTTTTCACATGAATCCCTAATAATTTTTAATTCAGATATCAGTCAAGGTCATCCTGCCCTTTCAGATTTAAATAAAGCTGGCTTCAGTTTCTTTGTGGTTTGTCCTGGGGAATTATAATGCTCTCCCTGATATTTTCACAAAGTTCTTACAGTTCCTGTTTCTATGGAACTCTAAGCTTAGTATACTCTTGTCTAACCCCCTGTATTAGACTTCTTTAGAGAGACAGAGCTAATATAGGAGATACATATATATAAAGATAGATAGATAGATAGATAGATTGATTGATTAATTTGAGAGAGGATTTGTTAGAATTGGCTCACACAGCTGTGGAAACTGAGAAGTTTCATAATAACCCATCTGCAAGCTGGAAAGCCAGGGAAATGGGTAGCATGGCTTAGTTCAAATTTGGGGCTTGACAGCTAGGGAAGCTGACGGTGAAACTTCCTGTCTGAGAACATCAGGGACTGCTAGTTTACATCTCTGAGTCCGAAGGACTGGAGTTCTGATGTCCAAGGGCAGGAGAGGAAGAATGCCCCAGGAAAAAGAAAGAGAAAGTTAACCTTTGCTCTGCCTCTTAGTTCCATCTGGGCCCTCAGAAGACTGCATGGTGCCCACCCACTCCTGTGAGTGAGGTTCTTCCTCACTCAGTCCACTGACTCAAATGCTAATCTCTAAGCTGTCTATATTAAAAACAAATAGAGCCATAAGGTATAAATCCAGGGTGTTCAGCCTTTCTTTTCTCTGCCACAAACTGGAAGAGTAAGCGTTGTCTCAGGCCACACAATAAATATACAACCACTACGGAAAGCTGATTAGCAAAAAAAGTCCATGTGTACTTTTCATGACATCTGACACCACAGAGAAGCAAAAAAAGTCTTCATAAAATTAGCATGAGGCCCATGGGCTGTAGGTTTACACTTCTGGTATAAATAGTAATTAAGTCTGATTTTTATCAAAGTGTATATATAGCCAGGAATTAGCCAGTCATTGTTCTTTAATTTCCTTACTGCTATAACTGGTTACTGTTTAATGATACTATCCTCCCTAAGAGGCAGAAGTTTTGTGACTTCTCCTACTACTTCTGTAGATAATACTGCCAGTATAAAGGCCAAGACTTGTGCTTCTGTAGATAACATTACTATTACAAAGCCTAAGGCTGGTCTTCAAAGTATATTTCAGACTGCATTCCAGACTGACCCACTGATGTCAAACATATCTGTGGATAGATGTGGGAATGGATCCAACAGCTTTGAGAACTCCCTACCCAAAAAAATCTCCTACTAAGAAGATCATCTCTGTTTCCCAATCCTATGAATTCAACCATCAGCAAACCCAATTCTCTAGTCCTTTGTCCCCCCCATCCCACCCAATATCTTTAGTAACTTTTTCTCCCAAATTCTCAGGAAGGTAAAGTTGAGAAATTCCCCTATCTCCTTGCATGAAACCCGAAATATTAAAATCTTTCTCTTCTGCAACCCCTGCTGTCTCCTTATATTGGCTTCCTCTTGAGCAGCAGGCAGTGAAACCTGGCTGGGCTGCAACAATCTCTCTCTGACACACCCTCACAGACATACACAGAGATAAGGCTTTACAAATTCTGGGCATCCAGTTGACAAGTAAAATGAACCCTCACATCCCTACCCTCTGCTGTTGTCTTTGCTGTGTTTTGACTCAGATGTGAACTATACTGCCCTTTCTCTCTTGCGAAAATCATGCAGATGAGAACTTTGTCTGTGTAACTGGTTTTGTTAAAGCCTTAGGGAAACACTCAAACCTCCAGGTATTGGGGGGCTAGATTTTAGGAAATAGTGAATATGTCACAGCAAGGCAAACGACTCAAAACACATATGATTCCAGCCACCTGTCAGGGCTCTTGTGGATCCCTCACCCACATCTTGGCTCCCTCCCTTCTCTTCTTTATCTCATTCTCAAATTTTTGTTATTATTATTATTATTTTTACTTTAGGATTAATATAAGGGTACTTATGGTTTGGTTACATTGTTTGTGTTTGTTAGGTAAAATTCAAGTTGTACTTGAGCCCTTCACCCAGGAGGTGTGCCATATACCCCTATATCGTGATGAGAGTTTACCACCCCCCCTTCATTAGATGAGAGTTTATGAAACCCCCTTCCTCTTCCCCCTCTACCCCCTTACCTTCCCCTTTCCTCCCCCCTGCCCCTTCTTGAATTTAATTATGTTTTTCCTTCATGCAGAAGTGTAGTTGTTCGTCTGCTGATTTCATGTTAGTATTGAACACTTTGGATGCTTGATTTTCCATTCTTATATACTTTTCTTAGGATGCTCTCCATATCCATTCAGGTCAATACAAAATATATCCAAGGAAAGTCCCCATCTTTCTTTTATTCAGAGCACTCTGTCATTTCAGACATCATACCCTTTGGGCCTTACCTTCATTCTGAAAGGAACCTTTCAAAGTACAGTCTTAAACCAAAGACTGCAATGGGGCCAACTATCAACTATTAAAATAGTTTTTTTAATCTGGTGTCTGAAAAGCTGACACACTGAAAGTTTCAATTCTTAATCTCTGTCTCTCTTCCAACATGGATCAAGTACCAAAATACTGAAGGACCTCTTGCAGTTTTTTTCAATTTCATCTTTTCTTGATTCCCTAAACATCCCCTTTTAGAAGTTGAATGTCTTCTTAAAAAGTCTACCATGATATTCTTAATATCTATAAATATTAGAATTACACAGATCCTGTGTAAACTCTTTGTAATGAGAAGTAGTTAGTGTGGCTGGGTAGATTTACCAATAGACTTACATTTCCAAATTACCTATTCTATTGTCAAAATTTTTCTGCTTACATTACTTAAATTATTCCATATCCAGAAAACTAAAAAGCAACATTTCAGAGTCATACTGGAAAATTCCAGAGATATCCAAGTATATGAAAGATGATTGAATTTGAACCTCCCTCAGTAGGCTAGGACTGGTTGGGTCCTTTCAACAACATCACTAACAGTTAGCTCAAGATAACTCTTTTTGTTGGAGTATAAAGTGCATTTTAAGAAATGACTTGGCAGAACATATGTATCTGGATAGAGCTATCAGTTCTCAGAGAATTCATTTCTTTTATTTTAGCAAAAACTCATTTAAGTATTCACTGTGTGCCAAAGACAATGGTCAGCTATATATGAGTCAAATAATTTAGTCTTTCTCTCTACCACATGAAAAAGCTATTTTTTAATTTCCATTTCACATTGGGAATACTGAGGTTTAAGGAGATTAAATAATTCATCCAAGGCCACAGATGATGGCATATCCAGGTGTGTCAGATAGGGCCCTGGCAAGAAGCAGTTGGTACAAACAGAGTAACTGAGGCGAGTTTAATAAAGGCGATATTGATTAAGGTGTGGGCAGGGATAATTGGCACCTGAGCATTAGCATCAGAGAAAGCCATACCACCCCTAGACCTCCAGGGACAAAGAGAGGATCACTTACTAGAATCTGAGAGGCCTGTAGGGTGGGAGAGGAGACACCCTATAGAAGCTGTCGTGTCCTCTTAGGCAAAGATAAACAGACGTGGCCAAACTGTGGCTCAAAAGGAACTGACAGAACATATTCCTTGAACAATTTCTCAGCACACCTTTTTCAATCTTTTACAGAGATGGGGTCTTGCTGCACTGCTCAAACTCCTGGCCTCAAGAGATCCTCCTGCCTTGGCCTCCCAAAGTACTGGGATTACAGGCATGAGCCACTGTACCCAGCACTCATCAACCCCAAATCAGAGCACAAAGGAGTTTGGCTGATACTATGTACAATTCAGAAAGGTGGGCCTCCCTGGGTGAAGTGCATCTGGAAGAGAAATAGACATTCAGCACCCAGGTGTACTGGAATCCAGGGCCTAAAGCCCTTGACCACTACACTCTCCTCTTGCCTTGGTAGATATAAGAGGAGAGCTCTATAAGCTGGGCTACTCTGTATAAACCTGCTATTGTAGAAGGGTTACTGGAAAGTAGAAACTCAATAAATGTACACCTCCTCATCCCTTCAGACTGTGCATCCCAACACAGGATGTAAAACCCTCACATTATTATAAGAAGAGAAGGGCCACAGCCTTGCCATTGATGTAGAAGGGCTTTCCTATGTGTTTTGAGTGTAAATCCCTGAATAATGACAATTGATGAGAGCAGACTTCAGTAATTCCAAAAACTCTCAGTGATCCATGCTTTGGTAAAACAGGAACCTTCTACGAATTCATACTCTGGTGCATCCTGTGAGTTTGGCACCCTTCTGTGTAATGGCCTATGCTAAACAGAATACTGGCCTCCCACCAGTGCTCATGTCCTAGTCCCTGGAACATGTGAATATATTACCTTACATGGCCAGAGGGACGCCAGATGTGATTAAGGTTAAGGATAGAGAGAGCATAATGGGTTATCCTGGTGAGTCCTTAAAAGCAGAAAAGCCAGATTTCCGACGTCTGGAGTTATAAGATAATTAATTTGTGTGTTTTAATTTGCTGAAACTGTGATAGTTTGTTCTTGCAGCAATAGAAAATTAATACACAGTTCTTCATTTTTTTGTTTCAAGGAAGCCAGCATCTCAGTACAGGCAGCCCCGGGGTTATGAACAAAATAGGTCCTATAGGTTTTGCTTCTAAATTGAATTAGAAAGTTGGAACAGGTACATGTACTTATTACCTGTAATAGCCTCCATTTTTAAGTCTGAGTCATATCTCAGTCAGATGTTGCAACTCAGGGACTGCCTGTCAGTTGGATGTAATGACTCAGGGACCACTGGGATATAATTTTCTGGATACATGTTGACTGACATGTCATCAAAATGTTCAACAAGCTCCAACCATCAAACTTTAAGCAGTGGATCTGTTCCAACACCAGGGCAGAAACTGTATCCAGTTACATACAAGTGTTACTTGAGGGTAGATTGATGCTTCCCACTGTTGTCTTCTTAATCTCCGCCTCATCACCAGAAAATGTTTTGTCTTGGATGTCAATAAAATAGTTAAGGTGGGAGAAGCCCTTGAAGGAGATCCCAGAACTAGTCACCTAACTCCTGGCCACAAGTAAGTAGAAGCAGCAAAAGTTTTTGAAAATCACCACATCAAACACAGAGCCTTCCGTATATGATACACCATTTCCGCACAATCAACTGGTATTCACCCTGGAGGTTATAAAATGCTCATGTTCCTCAAATACCTGATGACTCTGCTGTATGTAGCTATTCATGAAGTGTAAATCAGTGAGTGTTTTAATCCCAGATCATCTGTGCCTGAGGGATACAAATGATTTGAATGAGAGGGGTCTGGGAAAGACCCAAGTTTCATACCTTAATTCTCTTCATTATGTATATGTGAATGTGGCCTTCCGAGCCACATGTGTATTGACCTTTCTACGCTTTGGCAGCCTTCAAAACACAATCCACCACACAGAGGAAAGCTCCTTTCCAGATTCTTCCTTTTGTTTTTTAAGTGGCACCACATAAGGAGGATGAAAATCGGTCTTTGTATTAAGCTTCCTTTGTCATTTCTGCTTCATCTAAAATCCTGGGACTCCTGAGTTTGAAGTCCCAGGATTTTAGATGAAAAGAATTTTAGAGCTAGTTAAGGAGGGGGGTCTCTACATGAGAATGCCTGTTTCCAATCTCACAGGGTGCCCACATACCGAGCGGCTGATTACACAAAGGCCAGAGAAAGAAAACGGGAAAATCAACTGCCTTGGGATGGGAGATTTGAATTTCACTGAGCTTGACACCTATTTATTTTTTATTTGTAGTCAGTTTTCCAGAGGAGAAAAGGGAAATGCGTCCCCCCACCTCAGCCCAGTCCCAACGTCGCAGCGCCCCCATCAGAGCAGATTGCAGGAGCGTCCCATAGAAGAAGCAAAATCTATAAACTGCTGATTTTCTCTACAGACAATGTTGTGTTTATATTTTATTTCTTTACCCCTTCAAAAACTTTTGATTACAACTATCCTTTCTTCAACTGTGGCAGGTAAACTGGAGACCAGCTCCTATAAGCTTGTTGGAACTCAGAAAACAAAACCCCAAAATCAAGGCTTGAGAAGCAGCCTCTTACTTTTGAGTGAGTTTTTCACTTTCTCCTGCCCTCTGTCTCTTAGCCCCATCCTCCTCCAAGGCCAGCCATAGAAGCTAGAATTTCTCTTCCCCAATGCCAGTCATGGAAATCAGAACCCCCTTTCCCCCAAATCCAGTCATAACACCTAAAAAAAAAATTGTGTAAAAACAGGCCATGAGGAAGTGATCTGACCTGCCTTGTTTGACTATAGGCCATGAGACCCTCATCATTCCAGAGAGGGACCTGCCGGACACTCATAAGGAAGGATCACACGCTCAGAGAGGCGGAGGGGGATCTCAACAGACTGGCTAGTACCCAAAGCTCAGCACTTGTCCCCAAGGTTGAATCAATAAGAAGCAAGAATGAGGACAAGTGGTTTGAGGAAAAAGAAAGAGAAATTGGTTAATTTGCCAACAGATGAGAAAGGCAGTGGATGAGCATCTCAAAGACCACGCCTTTAAGCAGAAAAATAGGGATTTTTAAAGGGGGTTTCACTGCTTTGGTTTGGGTCTACGTGACCATATGCGACCATATGTGGCCTATTGTTACTTAACTATGTTTCTTAAGCAGAAAAACAGGGATTTTTAAAGGGGGGTTTCACTGCTTTGGTTTGGGTCTACGTGACCATATGTGACCATATGTGGCCATTGTTACTTAACTATATTTCTTAAGCAGAAAAACAGGGATTTTTAAAGGGAGGTTTCAGTGCTTTGGCTTGGGTCTATGTGACCATATGTGACCATATGTGACCGGTGTCCTATGTCCTGGCTATGGTCTATTGTTACTTAGCTATGACAGGTGGTTTCAGTCTTGGGTTATCTTGACAACAATCTTGTGACCCTTGTCCAGATAATTCTGTTGTGCCACCTTCTATGATTTAACATAATAGAGAACAAATAACAAAGAAATTTTTTCTGCCCCTTTGATCACTGGCCTTGGGAAGAAGTACGAGTTTTCATACCCCAAAAGACGGAGAGAGTGTTTAAAAAGACAACTCATAAACATTTCCCTGACCTTTTTTAAAACTTTATCCCTGTTGAAAGGCCTTGCTGGGTTTCCCCACTCTGTTTATTAACATTAGATCAGTGGTCCCCCACCTTTTTGGAACCATTTCAAGGAAGATAACTTTACCATAGATCAAGGAAGGATGGTGTCAGGATGATTTAAGAACATTACATTTATTGTGAATTTTATTTCTATTATTATTACATTGTAATATATAATGAAATAATGTATAAATCCTTACAATTCAGAATCAGTGGGAGCCCTGAGGTTATTTTCCTGCCACTAGATGGTCCCAGTGCCGGCATCATTGCCTCAGCTCCACCTCAGATCCTCAGGCATTAGATTCTCATGCAGAGGCCACAACCTAGATCCCTCCATGCACAGTTCACAGTAGGGTTTGCACTGCTGTAAGAATCTAAAGCCGCTGCTGATCAGACAGGAGATGGAGCTCTATCAGTGATGTGAGCAATGGGGAGTGGCTGTAAATACAGATGAAGCTTTGCTTACTCACCCACCACTCACCTCTTGCTGCATGGTCCAGTCCCTAACAGTCCATGGACTGGCACTGGGTCAGCAGCTCAGGGGTTGGGGACCACAGCATTAGATCATCCCCTTTCTGTCTAATCATATTTCTACATGGCTGTCTGTACTTCATTAACCAAAAACATAAAAATGGAGAATTTTATGGTCTTCGTAAATATGGGCATCCTTAGGTCGTCATTCTGAAAGTTCCCATGTATACACATTGAATAAATTTTTATGCCTTTTGTTTAATTAATCTTTATTTTGCAAGTTGATTTTTCAGTGAATCTCTGAAGGGGCCCGGGGTCTTGGCCTATGCCAAGTATTTTTGTTATATCTCCTAAAAATGGCTTTTGTTATCATCTTCCCCCCAAATTTATTTACACTGATTCATACCTGTCAATAATTTTCTCACACTCCTGTCAGGTATACTTTTTGATTTAGCTCAATGTGTAATATCTCAAAAACTTGACACTTTTAAAACTTTAGTTTCTACCAAAGGTATAATTCTTCTTTAGAAAAATTCTGCCTAGTGTCCAGGGTATCAATTAGCATTTTCTTGCCTGTAAACATTAGAATATCCAACAGGAAATCTAGGGGCCAGCCATGGTGGCTCATGCCTATATTCCTAGCATTCTGGGAGGCTGAGGCAGGAGGATCACTCGAGCTCAGGAGTTAGAGACCAGCCCAAGCAAAGTGAGACCCTCATCTCTACTAAAAATAGAAAGTTGGTTGTGGCAGGTGCTTGTAGTCCCAACTACTTGGGAGCCTGAGGCTAAAGATTGCTTGAATCCAGGAGTTTGAGACTGCCGTGAGCTAGGCTGACACCACACTATTCTAGCCCAGACAACAGCGTAAGATTCTGACTCAAAAAAGAAAACCCCTCAGAAAATCTAGAGGAAAGTGACTCCAGGACTCCAGGTGGGTTGTGAGGCTCTCAGCCAGGCCTCCAGGCTTATCTATTCTTTTGCTCCACTATGCTCTACACGCTTGCTTTTCAAAAGCTGTAGGGATCACACAACCAAGTCCTATCTCTGTGTGTTTTCCTTTTCTTAGGAGGAAAGGAAACCATTTTCCAGATGGTCCCAAGGAGGCATCTTTTAAATCCCTTGCCAAAAATGAGTCCCTACCCAGAGAAGGAAACTGAGATGGTCCTTATTATTTTATATTAATCTTGATTCACTTGCTAAGCCTGGGCACAATTTTCTAGAGTATCTCATCCCAACACTAAAGCAACAAAGTCAGAATTCTATTAACAAGACCAATAAGAGAATGGCTCTTGTGTAGACAATCAAGAATGTCTTACACGTCATAGAGAGAGCTTTTTTGGTATGCATTAAAAACACCTAGGTGGTGGTTATAAAAGCAGATTCCAGGTGTTAGAGAATCTGATTCCAGATGGGGTCCAGGAGTCTTCATTTTATTTTATTTATTTTATTTTTTTGCAGTTTTTGGCCGGGGCTGGGTTTGAACCCCCCACCTTTGGTATATGGGGCCAGCGCCTTACTCCTTTGAGCCACAGTCACCACCCCAAGGATTCTGCATTTTAACAAGCTCCCAGATATCTTGGATCTAGTTATGTACCAGCCACAGTAGGGAAATGAGAACAAGCATCTCCTCCAACAAAAAATTATTCTGTTAATCAATTAATAAATATCTACTCTTAGTAACTGGCTATTACTGATCCACATATAAAGCTACTGTCAGGATATAACCATTCTTAAGCAAAACAAAGGAAGTCTCTCTAATAGGGTCATCAGAATGAGGTTCAAATATGTGAGTAAATGTCAATAGCCTAGTGATCTGGAGCCCCAACTCAGGAGTCAGATTATGTGGCCCTAACAAATCATTAATCTAACTGCCAATTTCATCTGTTAAAACAAAGAATAATAACACATATATTAAAGGTGTGTGAAAGATAATAACATGATGCATGATCCTGGTTTGCACATTGCTTGACCAGGACTAAATGCTTAGTAAATAATTACTATGCAATGTGCAGAGGCAGCCATTATAATTTTCTTTGCTACTAAATCTTTGGATGATTGTCTCCTGCTCACAGGTTTCTGCTCAAAGTGTCAGTTCCACAGAGAGTACTCCCACATATCACTGTTTGAAATTATATTTGTTTACTTGTTTCTTATCTCTGTTCCTCAGTGATTATCAGCTCCACAAAGTAGGATTATATCTTATTCATTCCTGTTGCTTAGGGCCCAGGTCCTGGAACATTGTTTATTTAAGTGACTGTGTTTTTCAAAAGTTTCTAAATAAGACACTTGTCCATACTGCTATTATCCAAATTACTATATACAGCTAAATTATTTTTAATTTTTCTTGAGACACAGTCTCAAGCTATTGACCTGGGATCATAGCTCATACCAACCTCCAACTTGGGCTCAAATGATCCTCTTTCCTCAGTTTTTCTCTTTTTGGTAGAGACGGGGTCTCACTTTTGTTCATGCTGGTCTCAAACTTGTGAGCTCAAGCAATCCACCTGCCTTGGCCTCCCAGAGTGCTAGGATTACAGGCATGAGCCACCATGCCTGGCCAACTGAATTATTTTTAAAAGTCAAAACATGGCTGCTTTGGCTTGGTGCCCATAGCCCAGTGCTGGTCACATACACCAGGGATGATGGGTTTAAATCTAGCCTGGGCCTGCTAAACAACAATGACAACAACAACAACAAGAACAAAAATAGCTGGGTGTTGTGACAGGTGCCTGTAGTCCCAGCTACTTGGGAGGCTAAGGCAAGAGAATC
>NW_003852432.1:15775229-15776668 GCF_000181295.1 Otolemur garnettii | reverse complement strand
AAAAAAAAAAAAAAGGTTGTTTTATCAAAATAGCTTGATAGTGAATGTAAGTGAATTTGTGATTGTGAATCTTCACTATCTAAGATAGTGAATTAATGATGACTTTAGGAAAAACTAAAATCCAGTCCCCAAGTAAATCTTCCCATCAACAACTTGTTAATTCTGAAAATAATGTATGACTTTGAAAAACTGAAGTGTCCAAATTTCCTGGCACTGCTTGTTATTAGCTATGATTGTGACTTGAATTCCCAATTGAAAGCATGCCTGTGGAATAATTAGTAGAATCAAGGTTTTAGGTATTTTATTGTGTATTCCTTCTGAAAGGAGTTCAGCACCATGTTGAAACTTGTATGTTCTGAACCAGTGCTATCTGATAAAACTGTCTGTCGTGATAGAAATGTTCTCTCTCTGCACTGTTTATTACCCACTGTTCTTAGGCAAAGGCCAAATTAGCAAGTGGCAGACACAAACTAGGAGGGCAGTTCTTAGGAGCAGAGAAGCCGAGGACCAATTAGGAGAAGGGACTACAGGGGACTGCCGGAAACTGCAGAACACCTGTCAATCATCAGGTGACATCCACACTTCCCCCAAACCCAGCCAATGAAAGGAAACTGCCTGAGTGTCTTGGCTTAACGTCTTTCTCCACTCGTGGAGACTGACCAGTTTCCCCCACTTTAAAAAATATTTTGTATAATTTAGTTTAGACTATTTCTTATATATGTCTTGATCTTATGAAGTACAAGTAAAGAAGGTAAATTAGAAAAATACAGTATGTGGATACTAACATAACAGATGTATAACTATGCCATATGTTTCTACAGAACCAACAATTAGGGGATTCCCCTCTCTCGAATATGCTTTCACTTTGTATCCCCTCCTACTTCTCTGCTATAAAAGCTGTTTGTGCGGAACTGCTTCCTGTCTGCCATCACTTGGTTGCACTGGCTCTGCCTGTGATACTTCCAAGCAAGAAGGCCAAGAATGAGGACAACAGTCAGCCCACAGGACAGAGCTGACACCATCTACATGTGAATACTGGGCACTTGAGATAGTCTGAGAAACGAAATTTTTGTTTTAATTTTATTTTATTGTTATTATTTTTGAGACAGAGTCTCACTATGTCACCCTCAGTAGAGTGCCGTGGCAGCACAGCTCACAGCAACCTCAAACTCTTGGGCTTAAGTGATTCTCTTGCTTCAGCTTCCTAAGTAGCTGGGACTACAGGCGCCCACCACACACCCAGCTATTTTTTAGTTACAGTTGTCATTGTTGTTTAGCAGTCCCAGGCCAGGCTCAAACCCACCAGCCTCGAGTGGCTGGCGCCATGCCTGGTTTTAATTTTAGTAGCCACATGCCTAGAGGCTACTGTACTGAACAGTGATGTGCTAGGTGATTTTTCAGCAAATATGCAGAAGGTGTGCCAACATCAGGGCTTTAAA
>NW_003852432.1:15734762-15774873 GCF_000181295.1 Otolemur garnettii | reverse complement strand
AAAAAAAAAAAAAGAAAATGAATTTTCCCACCATCCCTTATTTTACAACTCCAATTTCCCCTTTTAACTTTTATCCCACAGCTAGTGAACTGCTTAGCTGGGTGCTCCAAACCTTTACTGTCCCAGGAGTGAGGCAGAGAAATATTGTAGTGAAGGCAGTAAAGAACATTATACCCGAATATAATGGAGACAGTCATGGCCCTGGATATGAATTCTGAGATCCAACAGAACACGAAAGGGGGCAGGAATAAATGGCAAGAAGTTTCCTTGGTATGTCATCCTGTGATTTAAGACCTATGTTTTATTAAGTCAGAAAATGTATTGACCACTGTGCTAAGTGCTACATGCAAGCAGATGAAAATGGATAGAGATGGATAAACTAAAGATCACAATCTGGGGTGGGAAAAAGGTAAGTACAGGCACTGCAGGAGTGCACAGGGGGACAACTACTGCCTGTCTTTGGGAGCAGAGAAGGGTGTCATAAGAATAATAAGTGATATCCCAGCAGAGACCTCCAAGTGTGATGTCAGCCAGAGCGGGTGGAGGAGATGATAGAGGACAGGAAGGAGAAGGGCTGGGGGCAGAGGAGAAGTATAAGACCAGGACATGCAACCCTAAATTACGCCACTTTGCCATAACAATTATTTGAGCTGAAGGCAATTGAGAAGCACATATAATAAATACTCTCTCCCCATTCACCTAAAATCCCAGACATAAACTTATTTTGGCAAAAGTGTCTCTCCTCCCTTCTCTACTAGGAAGAACACAGATAGATCAACAGGGATAGGTTTAGAACCTTATCAGCCTGGAGATAGCACCAGAGGAACATATATAACAAATTCCACTTATTTGCCTCCTTGCATTTTACCACCCCAGAGACTCAAAGTCCTTTTCCTTTGTCTGTCACTTCTCTAAAAATGGATTCTTCTTTGTTAAAATGCTATGAGCCATGGTGATTGTGTCCCCCAAAGTTCATGTGTCGAAAACTTAATCTCCAATACAACACTATTGAGAGGTGGTACCCTTAAGAGGTGGTCGGGTTGTGGAGGTTCTGCCCTGGCAAATGGGTTAATGTCACAGAATGGGTTGTTTATTGCAAGAATGGGTTCAGTCCTGCTTCCTTGCTCATTCCCTCTTGCCCTTCCATCTTTGGCCATGGGATGAGGCAGCAAGAAGGCCCCTCCCTGATGCCCAGCATGTGATACTCTGTCATAGCAACACAAAATGGACCAAGACACTATATAAGCCTGAATTCAAAGCCACTCTTTGAGAATGACTCCTGGCCTGGGTATCTTCCATGTATACATGAAGTATACCTCTTAGTAACTTTCTGTGTTCATCTGTCCTCTGTCACTGGGGTCTGTCCTAGCTAAGAACCATGAAGGGTGGAGAGAAATTATGTTTCCCCTCTTACAGTGCAAAGGGCCAAAAGCAAGAAAGAACCTGGGTCCTTAGTGAACTGCAAATAGTGTGAGTGGAGGGTAACGTGTGAGGAGGAGCCATTGGGAGGCGGGGTGTGGTCGGGCTGAGGAGGGAAGCACTGGCCAGGTCACGGAAGGCCAGCAAAGCAATGCTAAGCAGTTTGGGCTTACTGTGAGGATGGTGGACCAGAACATAAGGCACATTAACTTATAAGCTCCCACAACTTTGTGGAGTCAAAAGTAATACTATTGGAAAACTTCAAGAAGACAATGTTTCCCTGAAATTAATCTAAATACAATAAATGTAAATTAAAACTCCCTCAAATTGCTTTATTTATTTATTTATTTTGAGACAGAGTCTCAAGCTGTTGCCCTAGGTAGAGTGCCATGGAGTCACAGCCCCCAGCAACCTCAAACTTTTGGGCTTAAGCGATTCTCTTCCTCAGCCTCCCAAGTAGGTGGGACTACAGCTGCCCACCACAACGCCCTGCTATTTTTCGGTTGTAGTTGTCATTGTTGTTTGGCAGGCCCGGGCTGGATTCCAACCCGCCAGCTCTGGTGTATGTGACTGGCACCCTAGCCGCTTGAGCTACAGGTGCCAAGCCCAAATTGCTATTTTTAAATGATTATTAAATGAATTCGGAAAAATATAATACTGTAATCCTATATTCTGTGCCTAGCACAGCCTCTCTGGAAAGCAATTTGAAAATTTGTATCATATATTTACAAACATGTCCATATTCACTGACCCAGTTCTGGATCTTACATTTTAAGGAAATAATCTAAAACATACAAAAGGCTCTAAGGCTGTTCATTATAGTATTGCTATATCTACATCACATTATGAAATAATTAAGTTGAAGTTGATAGTTAAGACTGCTAAACAACATGAAACAACTTATGGTATTTGAATATTTACAGCTATGTGATAAATAAGCAATCAGTCATGGGAAAACTTCAGACAAATTCAGCTTGAGGGACATTTTGCAATATAGCTGGCTTAAAGATTCAAAAATATCAATGTCATAAAGTGTACAGAAACACAAAGGAACTATTCACATGGAAGAAGGCTAAAGAGTGTCACCATTACATGCAATGTGCAGTTGTGCATTGGATCCTGAAGTAGGAAAACAATTGCTACAAAGGACATTATTGAGACACTTGGAGGTACTGGAATATGGGCTGTAGATTAGATAATGTATTTATATCTATAATAATTTTCCTAAGTTCGATAATTATGTTATGGTTATATAGGGTAGCCGTGAAGTTTGTGTGCAATTTAAAAGTGTGCAAAAATTGCACATGAACTTTATGGCCACCATATATAAAAAGGATATTCCTTAGGAAATAACACACTCATGAAGGGACATGATGAATGAAAACCACTCTCAGAAAAAAACTGTGTAGGCCCTGCACCCGGAGCTCAGTGGCTAGGGTGCTGGCCACATATACCGGGGCTGGAGGATTCGAACCCTGCCTGGGCCGGCTAAAACAACAATGACAACTACAACAAAAAAATAACCAAGCGCCTATTGTGGTGGGTGCCTGTAGTCTCCCAGGGTGCCTCCCAGCTACTTGGGAGGCTGAGGCAAAGAGAATCACTTAAGCCTGAGAGTTTGAGGTTGCTGTGAGCTGTGACGCCATGGCAGTCTACTGAAGGTGATATACTGAGACTCTGTCTCAAAAAAGAAGAAGAAAAGAAAAGAAAAAAACTGTGTAGAGAGATGGAGAAAGAATGAGAATAAGTCAAACAAGCAGCAAAATATTAGCAATCAGAAACTCTGGTGAGTGTGTCAGAGTTTTTTGTTTTCCTTTTGCAACTTCTCAGTAAGTCTGAAATTACATTTAAAACTTATCACACACACAGAGACACAGGAACAGAATGAAATACAGCCTAGTCATAACAGTGATAGTGTTAAAATAGTGGGCTTATGGGCAATTTTTCTCTTTTCACCAAATTTTCTGAAGGTAGTTATATTTATTTCATTCTTTTATTTTGACAGTGTAATTTCTTCTCAGTATACACACATAACTGCGTGGGGATGTAACCTCAATCCACTACGCTGTAGGATTACTCAGGCTTTACCTCATCTCCACAGTAGAATCATATCCAAATCTACATAATCATCATCCAATCTCAATTTTCACTGGGAAATAAGAAAGGACGTCGGCCAAAAATGTATTACCTAAGAGAACAATGTCAATATAGAACATCTTGATTAATTGAGGACAAAATGACCCAAATTGTAAATTGGCCACATAGGTATGAAGCAGATAAAGTTTTCACAATTTATCATTAAACTGAACACCTGTTCACATTAAGAAAACCTATTTTGAGCTTATTTAAAAACTCCCAGTTGCAGTGTGAATATTTAAAGCAAGTGGAAATTATTATAGATAACCAAAATGGGTAAATTTGTCGTTATTAAGGCCTTCCATTTTGAAAACAAAGTTAGGAAAAAGTGTGCATAATAAATCAAAGGTGAATTTAGATTTAAAATATTAATTACTAGTCAGGTGTGACGGCTCACACCTATAATCTTAGTACTCCAGGAGGCTGAGGAGGGAGGATTACTTGAGTTCAGGAATTTGAGACCAGATTGAACAAGACCAAGACACAATCTCTACTAGAAATAGAAAAAATTAGCCAGGTGTCTTGGCAGGCACCTTTAGGCCCAGCTATTTGGGAGGCTGAGACAGGAGAATTGCTTGAACCCAAGAGTTTGAAGTTTCTGTGAATTGGGCTGACGCCATGGCACTGTAGCCTGGGCAAAAGAGTGAGCCTATCTCAAAATAAATAAATGAGTAAATTAGTAATATAAAATAGGATGGGTGAGGTGGCTCCCATCTGGCTGGCTCCCACTCTGGGAGGCTGAGGCAGGAGGATTACTTGAGCTCAGGAGTATGAAACCAGTTTGAGCAAGAGCAAGACCTCATCTCTAACAAAAATAGAAAAATTAGCTGGCATCACTGTATGCACCTGTACTCCCAGCTACTCAAGAGGCTGAGGCAGAGTAGCTCAGCAGTTTGAGGTTGCTGTGAGCGACAGTGACAGCCAGGGTGCGTAGAATAAGACTCTGTCTCAAGAAATAAAAATAAAGTAAATAAAATATAAAATAAAATAATTACTTAACAGTTTTAAAAATTAGGTACAATGCATC
This sequence comes from Otolemur garnettii, assembly GCF_000181295.1. Classification (NCBI taxonomy): domain Eukaryota; kingdom Metazoa; phylum Chordata; class Mammalia; order Primates; family Galagidae; genus Otolemur; species Otolemur garnettii. The sequence goes on along the minus strand of NW_003852432.1, from coordinate 15,770,291 downwards.
TTATGTTCTCCCTAAGATCACATTGGCAATGAGATCTGTTTAAAAAACATGCTCACCTCTAAAAGAATGTAGGATAATTTTCAGCTAAAGTAATATATCCCCTTCATAATTTTTGCTATATATGTGTGGTACCAGTTTTATTATCTCTTTAAATCAACACATACTTTCTTAAGCAAATGTAATTTATAAAGAAGCTTTAAATTGCTACAACAAATTTAAAAACATTATTGCTTGTTATGAATAAAAGATATCATATAAATAAATACAAACAAAGACTAAGCTATGCTCCTAATTCTAGCTGATTACCATTGTTCCTTAAATGTTTTGTTAAGAAGAGATATCAGGTGCTGGAAAGACGTTTAAGACTTACAACAAACTGAGGCTTTTATCTTGGTATAATCAGAAGGATTAAAAAATAACAGAAAAGGAAATCATTTTCTTATTGTGATCCACATCTGCTTAATGCAGCTTCTGTGGCACCACCTAAAACCATCAGGAATATCAAACACAGTTGAAGCATTATTTCTTCTCTTTCCCACACAATTAATATTGCATGTCTTCCTCTATTAGATCTATGCAGAAAACCTGTCTTATCAAAAGATTTAGTTAGAGCATAGGGATGAAAAGTGAAATGTCTTTCCTTGCTGAATGCTGACCAAGGTAGCAGCTTTGGGATAGTCCCAGCTGACCTGCAAACTATGTTTGTAGTGGATATTCCTTGGTTCACTGCATGGCACTTGCATTCTGCTCTTCAAATCTGAGTTCGTTCCCTTCTTTAATACTTCTTAGGCTTAACATGGACTAGGCACCCAAGCCTGGAATATCATCCCTCAAGAGGCCAGCATAGTGTGACATGGGTGTTAGTTCCACAGCAGGAACATCGTTAACCCTGAAGGTGAAAACAGGGTCAGCCCAGCCAATCCATCCCCACCAATGGCCAATGTATCAAGCCAGCAACCAAGTACTTAGTACATAAGGATGGTGAGAATCATAGAAGACAATTTGGCAAGGGCAAAGACAGCTTTCCGTAGAGGACTTTTCTTGGAATTGGAGGTCTCATAGCTGTTGCCTTGCAGGGAAGGTGGGGCTGCTTCACCTGCCCTCTGGAAAGTTCCATAGCTGTTCCCCATGGGGCATGAACCAGGGCTGTGGGTAGAAATCACTCATTTAAAATGCCCATAGCCCTATCTCATCCCCAGAGATGGAGTTTTAATTAGCATAGGGTAGGGCCCTGCTAAAGTATTTTTGTATAGAAGTCACAAGGTACAGTCAGCACTGAGACCCAAGAAGCCATCACACTCAGCAGACAGTTCCCAATAGTCGTAGTAAGTGGGGATAGTGACACAGGGTCTTCAGGGTTAAAGACACTGTTTGTTGGGTTGGTACTCCAACAATGCTATGGGCTCCCTCCTGGTGGCTTGGTTGAAACCAGAGGACAAAGAAAATGAAAAACAAGAGACAAAAATAAAGTTTAAGAGATAGCTGGGCCAAGAGTCTGCATGCAGCGTCTTGTCCCAGGCCAGCTCCATTCTTCTTTCATACACCAAAGTTTTAACCATAAATCTCATGAAGGAAAGGCAAACAATTCTGATACGGTTCTTGCTGTGCTTGCATTTTCCTGACTAAACTATTTCTTTAATTAACTATGTTAATTGGATGGATTTACTTTTCTCTTTTATTACTCTAAGGCAGTGGTTCTCAACCTTCCTAATGCCTCCTAGTGCCACAACTCATTAATACAGTTCCTCATGTTGTGGGGACCCCCCCCCATAAAATTATTTTTGTTGCTACTTCATAACTGCAATTTTGCTACTGTTATGAATCATAATGTAAATATCTGATATGCAGGATGTATTTTCATTGTTACAAAGGGGTCACAACCCACAGGTTGAGAACCGCTGCTCTAAGGTATTTATGATCTTTAACACAGAGTATGGGATGGTGAAAAACAGTCCGAGAGCAGGACATCAGAGAAGGCCCCGATTAGGCCACCACACAAGTCATAGCAGTGACAATTAATACTCAAGAAGCTAGTTGCTCAGACAGATACTTCTGGTCATACCAAGGTGACAGAAGAACAGAGATATTTTAGCTCCTTATCTGGTCCGCAGCAAGTCTTGCCTTCTTTAACAAAGTTTAAACAGTCTGCATATTCAACTTTACAAAAGTACTCCCTTTCCCTCTGCCATTTCCAGGGAGCCTGGCCTGCTTAGAGACCTCTGGAGTCCAGCTGGGGGGCGGGGAGGGGGGGAAATGAAATTCCAGCAAGACACTTCTTCAGTTTTAAAGGAGCCAGGCCTCCAGCAGCATGTTGCACTGGGCTGAGGAATCTTCTGAATTCACTTCTCTCCTATTTCTTTTTTCCCTTGCTCATCCTTTGCAATCATTTTCTTAACTCAATTCCTAACCTACTTATAACTAATACTTTTATATTGGTTTTAACCTTATTAAATCATTATTACTAGCAATGCAAGCACATCCAAATAAGACTCTCCCCTTAAGGACTCCCACAGGCACCGGCAACTATTGGTGGCTTGTTAGGCCTGCTGTGCTGGGAAGTGGCCAGCCCGCATTGCTGGGCCAGAAGTGAACCCTGTAATCTCTTATAAGATAAAAAAGAAAATAGCTTAAAATTTTTTCATGTAAATTTCAACTTAGCTTAGCGGACCGAGTATCTGTTAAGCCTCAAGCATCTTGAGAGAGTTCATACCTCCTGGGCTGGAGAGGGGAGGCCGGTTCCCTCAGCTAATTCCTTCCTACCTTCATTTACATATTCACCTGTTGTTTATAAGCTAAAGTCTTATATTTGTACATTTAGAAGGTGAGATAAGATCCTTGTGGTAATTTCTCATTTTCCACTGGTAAGTTACATAAAATTTAAGGCTGTTGCTAACATAATATTTATGAAGAGGATAGGATAGACAGAACATTAAATTAATTTTAAAACAATTTAATAAATGTCAGAGCAGTTATTTAGGCTTACAGATAAAAATATCTTCACATGCCCTGTAAGAGAGTGATTTCTTGATATAAAAGTCTCACCATTTTCCTTGGCTAAAGCGAGCAGAGGCACTGTGGTATCGTTTGTAATTCTGACAGAATCAGCCCATCCTCTCCTCCCACAGGTTGGAGCTCTGTGTGCTGATTCCGAGTGACAGGAACAAATGTCATTCCAACCACCAGCACAGCACGAGGAGGACTCCTGGATATAAAGCTGGTCTTCTCTCTTGCTGGGGCATTGCAAAGCTTAATTAATGTTTGCAAAACACTTGGAGGACCTTATAGAGAAATTACTGTGTAATTGCAAAAGATTGCTGTGAAGGAAAGTGCTAGTAAAATTTTCTGGGAGATGAGGAGGATTTGATTGGTAAATCTTACACTTTACTTTGAAAATTATGCCAGACAGAAGTGAATTGACTTTGTAAGTCCCAAAGAATAAAGGGAGTTAAGTAGAGTGGTCTATAAATTCAAGCTAATATTAAGTTTCATGGCTCAGTTTAATTTTGTTTAAATTCGTAAAAATAGTACAAACCTCAGTGACTGCATTAGAGCTATTTGTTATGGAGATTAAAATCTGCTGTGTATATGGTCTCTGTCTCCTAAGAAAACCCAATGCATAAGGATGCTAGGTTTTCAACCAGAAAACTCACTTAGCCACCTGGATGGTAACCGGATTAACTTTGAGGTGTTTCCATCTCTACATGGCTTTTGGATGCCTTGTCAAAGCTGTGTATTAACATTGTCAGCTTACTTCTTGGGAAACTTCAGCAATATCAGTAATGTTTTGCATTTTATTAGTTTTTGTTTCTTTCTAAGCTAAGTTTGTCCACCTGATAACATTATTTCATAACCATATAATTTGTAGTGGTCCCCCCGCACCGCTACAAATTACAAACATGAAACTTATTTTCAGGGCTCATGGACTAAGCAGAACCATTATTCCAACTCATTCATAGGAACCAAGCTTTGCAAATCCCACTTATAGCTGACCTAGGGTCACTGCACGGGTCTAGGGTTAAATTCCCAGCAGTTCAACAGCTCAACTCAGGGCTGAGTGTGCTTCATTATCCTTGGTCTTCAAAACACCAAAGCAAGCACTGAAACCTAGAAAGTTCATCCTGGCCTACCTCCCTCAAACGTAGGTGATAAGAACCCGTGTAACAAGTGTCCCTTGCTACCCAGAGGAAAGGAATGCTACACAAAAAGGCAAAACGAGTCTGCACAGACAGGCCTTGCTGGGCTCCCCCATCAGCCCATCAGCTGATTATTGTTACTGAAAGCTCAGCACTTGTCCTTGAGGCCACATGGTCTGAGGAGAAGGAAGGAGGAGTTTATTAATTTACCGGCAAGTGAGGAAGATGGAGACTCATGTCTAAATGTCATCGTCCTAAATAGAAGCAGAACAGAGCTTTGAGGAAGGTTTTCAATTCCAGGAAATTATTGTTCAATTACAGTTAATGATTCTGATTGTGCCATCTCTGCTGAAGACAATCAATCTCGTGACATCCGCCCAGACCTCAGCCCACTTGGGACCCCCAACTGGACAGTTCAGCTGAGCCATCACCTGTAGCACAAAGAACAAAAGACGTTTCCCCTGCCCCTCCTGATGCTGGCCTAAGGTAGGGATGCAGGATTTAGCCCCCAAACAGTGGGGGGTGGGGAGTTTTAAAGAAAACATGTTTGTCATGTTTTTAGGCCATTTCCTCTGTTACATTGCCATTTGGTCATATCCTTTTTGTCCAATCATGTTTCCCCATAACTACCCACTTCTTTTATCATAAAAATACTATTTCTTTTTTAGTCTTTGGAATTTCATTTCTGAAGGCTCTGTGTCATGTAAAACTTTGATTAAATAAACTTGTTATGCTGCTTTTCTCTTGTGAATCTGTCTTTTGTTACAGGAGTGTTCAGCCATGACCTTTGCAATGGATTAGAAAAAATATTACTATTTTGTTCCTACATTGTGTTACAATTCTCCTGTTTACTTACCTTAAAATGGGTAAAACACTATTAGACGCTGAGCTACATGGTGCCTGGTGAAAAGGCACTTAATAAGTGTCAGGAAAAAACAAACCCTTGACTGATTAAAGATCATTGAAAATGGACCTTCTATGGTAATAACTACCTCTCTGCTGTTTATGTGGAAATGAGTGCTGCCGCTCTGATTTGATTGATAGCACTCACCCTTTTCAGATTGGAGTCCCTAATTAAATGTGGAAAAGGACTAAATTGCAAAGCATGAGTTGTTTCTCAATTAAAGGAGAGAGCAACTGAATTAAACGATCTGGTAATTGTTTAAAGTGATTGTGTTGAATCCCTTCACCCTCAGTTCCTTTCTCTACCTAGGTGCTGCATTGCAGCCCAGGGACAGGCATTTGCAAAATCAAAGGCAGGCCTAAAGCCGGGGAGCTACCTAGATGAGGGGAACCCTCCTTACTTGTCTCTTATCACCTACCCTTCTCTTTTGCTCTGTTCACTCAGACCCCACTTTTAGCCATTACCACACAAAGAGTTTTTGTAATTCCTGCCATGTCTACTAACCATTAATCTGTTTGTGTGGTTCACGCTTTATTTTATTAATGCACACAAAAAAGCTAATGCTATCTAACCACCTTAAACAATGACCAGTGTTACTTTTCATGAGCCAAAGAAATTCTTGTCCTCTAGCCAGCGGGAAAACAACTCCACCTTTACACAGCAGAAGAATTCAAAAAAGTCCCTTTTTTGTACCCTAGTTGTCTCTGGAGGCTCTCCCCTCTTGATTATCTGCTTTGAGTTAAAAGGGTGTGTTCGAAATTACAGTAGAATTTGGGTCCCATTGAAAGCAAAGCAGCTATTATGTCCCAGCTGGTAGACACCAGGCTCCACCACTCATATCCATACTGCACTTTGGACAACATTGTTCTAGTTTCCAGTCTCAAAATAGAGGAGGATATCTTGTTATTATGTAGGTCATTCTGTATCAAGTGGGAATTCCTAATTTTTCATTTGCATGCCACAAATAATTCTGATGAACATTTTGATTCTATTTTCTCACCCTTATAACCACTTCAGATGCTTTGCTCTAGGAACCCCTTTATGTCCCTTTAAAAATCATGCAGCTAGAATTTAGAACTGACATTTAGCAAGCACCTACTTTAAGGTCATTTTATGTGGTCTATCTCTATTATTAATTGTCACAACCACCTTGAGAAATAGGTATCATGATCCCTATTTTTATAAATGTGAAACTTTTGCTTAACATTATAGAGGAAGAGGTTCAAATTGCCCCCTCATCCACCCTACTCTGTGCTACATCCATGAGTCTGATGGTGTTTTTTCAGTAGTCATGAAACTATCCTTAAAAATTGATGAAGGACTGTAAGGTGAGAGAGCTAGAGTAAGGGCCCCAGAACTTTGCAAACTTAGATGAAATAATGATAATAATCAGCTACTGTCTCCTAATTTGTTTGATAATAATCACTGTTCCTCTGTCTGCTTCTTTACCTGGAGCCATGCATGGTTGTTCTTATAGAACATCCTATTTGGAACCTAGGGGTAGTTTTTGAGATATCTTCCAGGTCCTGCATTCTAGTAACAGACCCACTCAGACCAAGGAACTGACTCAACTGGTCTTGGACCCTCCACTCAAAGTCTTTCAATCCCATGGATTGGCTGATCCTTTTAGACAGTGGCCCATACCAAAGGACTGATGGTTGCATCCTGAAGCCAGCCAATTAGCAGACCCTGATTGCCTAATCCTATATCCACCAAACTGTCTTTAAAAGCCCTCTCTCCCCATTTCTCAGGGAGGCTGATTTGAGAAATTCCTCCTGTCTCTCTGCTTAGTGCTATGTGGAATAAACTCATTCTCTGCTGTAAACCCTGCTGTTTCTGGGTATTGGCTTCCTCTTGAGCAGCAGGCAGATGAACCTGGTTGGGTGGTTAATAGTCACATCATGGCTGAGTATCACAATAGCATCATCTCACAATTCCTACTTGCTATATTCCTCGTGATTATAATCAAATTAGCCATGCCCATCACTCATTTTGGTAGATAGCTCTGGTTTTGTCTGAATGCCAATTCCCCAAACAACTGGCAGAAACTGCCTGGAGTTCTGTACTGGGAGACTGTTTCTGGGCTTGGCAGAAAAGGATGATTAATTAAAAATGCCTTTCATGGGCAAATGCCATACATTTGCTATGCTTGACGTAATCTTTTATGGAGTTACAGTAGTCCCTTCTTATCCATAGTTTTATTTACCCTATGGTCAACTGTGTTCTGAAAATATTAAATTGCAAATTCCAGAAATAAGTGAATCATACATTTTAAATTACATGCTGGTTCTGATAGCATAATGAAATCTGTCACTGTCCTGGAACTACCCTTACAAATTGATGAAGGGGTGCAAGGTGAGAGCTAGAGTAAGGGCCCAGAACTCTGTGAAGGAGCAGGCTTAGCTAAAATAATAGCAATAATCAGCCAGTGTCCCCTCATTTGATCATAATCACTGTTCCCTCTGATTGCTTCTTTACCCTGGAGTAGTTTTTAATATATCTTCCAGGTCCTTCATTCCAGTAACAGAACCATCATGCCCTGAAACCAGCCAATTAGCAGACCCTGATTGCCTGTTCTGTGCCCACCAAATTGTCTTTAAAAGCTCTGCCTTCCAAATTCTCAGGGAGGCATATTTAAGAGATTTTGCCTATCTCCTCACTTAGCAGAATCAACTTTCTCCACCGCAACCCTGACTATCTCATTGCATTGGCTCTTCTCTGTGCCGTGTGCAGTGCAGCCTGGGTGGACAGCAGCAATCCTACTCCGTCCTCCTCTGACATTGATCATCCCTTTGTTCAGTGTATGATTCATGCTATGTTGTTGAACCCTAAATTCAGGATCATACCTGAAGTGCACAGTTGAAGTCAAATCCTATGGCCTGATACTTGGAGACAGAGAAAATTTTATTTGATTTGACCAAAGTGAGAGGACAGGAGAGCAAAATCTCTCAGCTCCATCTTCCTAAAGAGATGAAGTGGGAATGTTTTGTGGGGCTAAATGGGTGAGAGAGGGAGATTTCAGGGGACTGAAGGTGAAGTCTGTGTTTCTTTATTTTCTGATAACACCTTGAGCAACTGGACTTCTAAGTGTCATCAGCTAACTTCTTCAAAAGTGTTCATTCCTTCTGCAAAACAAACTTGTATATTTTTCTTGTGACCCTGGAGTTGTCTCCTCCAGCTTAACAAAGAAACAGTACCCCAGCAGTTAATGATGACAGTGAGAACAAGAGGTATTAGGCAGGAAGCCAGGGAATGGTTATCAGGTGCATAAAAACAAGAGCCTAATCAGAATTTATAATACATTAGGTCGGTCACTAGAAATGCTGGGGTACTAGAATCTCAAGGGGAACTGATACATCTAGACTAACCCCTCCATTAATCACTTAGTAGATATCTGAGTCATTGGGTTGACTGTCTCAGTACTTATGAGACAGTACTTATTTTACTTAATAATGGCCCCATAGCATAAGAGTCCTGAGACTGGCATATACAGTAGAACCTCTGTAAGATGACCTCCCAGGGGACTGTAACAAACTGGGCAACCAACGGAAGTGGGCAACATAAAGAACTAGGCCTACTGTATAGATACGTACGTGTGCTGCATGTCTGGTCTATGAAAATTAGGTCAATTTAAGGAGGTGGTCAACTATGGAGGTTTTACTGTAGCTCTAATTGTTCTATTATTAGTAATTATTGTTAATCTCTTACTGTGCCTCATTTATGAATTAAACTTTATCACAGGTAAGTATGTATAGGGAAAACAGTTACACATAGTGTTAGGTACCGTAGGGCTCTGCTGGAGGTCTTGGAGTATATCCCCCTCACATAAGGGGGTATTATTGTACTTATGGGTTCAGTCATTTCCCAGTTAGCAATTACATACTTTATATTTTCTCCTTTTATTGATGGCTAGCAGTGGTCTTTTTACCTTATTACTTCTTCTTAGATTTAAAACTTAAATCTAAGTACGTGAGGGTATCTGGATACAGTTTCTCTTCTTTATGTAACCCAATATTATCTCTGTCCCTAAGCTGAGTCCAATATACTAATTCACAGAAAAAAACAGAGGACTGGATGTCTGCATTAGATTTTATAATCTGTTAAAAAGAAATTTCCCAAAATGTACAATAAGGTTTTATCAATTTTTTTGCTTGTGTTTGCTAAATTCAAAATTGTTTGCCTCTGACTGAACAAGTTTGACATTAAATGGATTACATAATCCATTTGCAATTTCATAGGTAAAATTTTCCCAAATTTGAAGACTAGCTTATGGGTTTAAAAATAACGTGGGCTGTTTGTCTTAAGAATTTCACTGTTTAACTCATTGACTATATTTCAATAAAAGTGATTCTTAAAATTTACCTGTGGCTTTCAAGCCCTCCAAAATAATTTTTCTTTCTTTTTAAACTTAAGTAGGTCCCAGATGCCAGTTTATGAATCAGCATCCAAAAATGCCATGTTTTCTAATATACAAAGAAAATATATGAAATCCTTTTCCCTGAAATGTTTTTAATGTAAGTGTGGAATATTTTTGGCAGGAAGGGAGTAAAGACATACATATGCAGATGCTCCTTGACTTATGATGGGGTTTTGTCCCTAAAACCCCATCTTAACTTGAAAATACATTTAATGGCCAAGTTCAGTGGCTCACATCTGTAATCCTAGCACTCTTGAAGGCCAAGGTGGGAGGACCCCTTGAGCTCAAGAGTTTGAGACCAGCCTGAGCAAGAATCTGAGCTCGTCTCTACTAAAAACAGAAAAATTAGCCTGGTATTATAGGAGATACCCCTAGTCCCAGCTTCTTGAGAGGCTGAAGTAGGAGGATCACTTCAACCCAGGGGTCTGAGGTTGCTGTGAGCTAGGCTGATGCCACAGTACTCTAGACTGGGCAACAGAGTGAGACTCTGTCTCAAAAAAAAAAATGCATTTACTACACTGAACATACTGAACATCATGGCTTAGCCTGATCTACCTTAAACATACTCTTACTTACTTAGCCACTTAGCCCAGAGTTGGGCAAAATCATCTAAAACAAAGTCTATTTTATAATAAAGTGTCACATATCTCATGTGATTTACTGAATACTGTATTGAAAGTAAAAACCAAAATGGTTGCACAGGTTATTTGAAGTCTTGTTTCTACTGAATGCCTTTCACTTTCATACCATCAAAAAGTTAAAAATTGGCCAAAGCAGGTGGATTGCTTGACCTCAGGAGTTGGAGACCAGCCCAAGCAAGAGTGAGACCCTGCCTCCTACTAAAAATAGAAAAAAAAAGTAGATGGGCATAGTGGTGCTTGCCTGTAGTCCCAGATACTTGGAAGGTTGAGGCAAGAGGATCACTTGAGCCCTAGAGTTTGAGGTTGCTGTGAGCTGTCATGCCACAGCACTCTACCCAGGTGATAGAGTAAAACTCTGTCTCAAAAAAAAAAAGTCAAAAAATCCTAAGTCAAAATATTTCAAGTTAGGTACTATTGGTGTTAAGGTTACAATAAAATTCTTGATTTATTGTATTCTTGACTAAGGAAAGCACAATATTTTTTTCTGACAAAAAACTCTTACATGTAATTTAAAAGGATGAAGTTATTATTTCATAACTGAGAATTATTTCATCTGTGTGAGTCATTCATTATTAGAATATGTTATGTGTACCATTTCCATACTGATTCTTGGTTAAAAAAAAAAAAGGTGTTGGTTCTGTAAACTAAATTTACCTGCTTCAAACTAAAGTATTGAAAGTATTTTCTTTGAAGCTCGGCATCTGTAGCTCAGTGGCTAGGACATTGGCCACATACACCAGACTGGGGGGTTTTGAACCCAGCCTGGGCCTGCCAAACAGTGGCAATTACAACAACAAAAAAATAGCCAGGTGTTGTGGTGGGCGCCTGTAGTCCCAGCTACTTGGGAGGCTGAGGCAAGAGAATTGCTTAAGCCCGAGAGTTTGAGGTTGCTGAGTTGTGATGCCATAGCACTCTACCAAGGGTGACATAGTGAGATTCTGTCTCCAAAAAAGAAAGAAAGAAAGAGAGTATTTTCTTTGAGAATTTTGCTTTTCTCAAGTACCTCAACTAAGGCGCATGCAGTAAAAGAGAGCACAAGTCACATGGCAGCCTCTAGAGAATATTTATTTTAATTGCATTGATCTTACTCCACAAGGTTAAATACAATTGTTCCCCAAGTCATATATCATTTTTATTGAGGTTAATGTTGAGTCAAGATCTAATTTCAGCAGCTTCCTAAAGTTACTTGAATGTTTTCCCCTGGCTACATCATGATACTTATTGTTCATTTGAAATTTTAATTCATAATGCCTTATTCTACTTATATGTAGTTGTAGTTGGATATGCTTTTAATAAATATAATAGTCCAAAATAGGAGTATGCTAGGTAGGTAAAGAAATTCCTGCAGACATTCTTTCTGAAAATGGTAAACTTGATAACATAAAAAAATACTTATAGTTGTTTGACAAAAATGACCTCACTCTCTTTGACACTTTTCCCAGCAAGAGGTAAAGTACCCCTTCCTCTTGATTTGGGCAGGTTTTAAAGCTTTCAACAATCAAGCTCAACAGAAGTGACATTAAATGATCTATGATGTTAGGACACAAAGAACCATGCAGTTTATTGGCTGGAATACTTGTTCTTAAAACCCCAAGTCAGCATGTAAGAAGCTCAGCTATCTGGAAACCACCATGCTAGAAAGTCATCATATAAGTTTTCCAGAGGCCATTTCTGCTTGAGGCCAGCCTTCCTGCTATCCCTACAAAGTCACCAAGGATGAATGGAGAAACTTCCAGATGCTCCATTCCTATGAGTCACCTCTAGCTATTTAAGGCTTCTTAGCTAAGAGGCACCAGATGTCATGCAACAGAGAATAGCCATCCTCATTGTGCCTGGTCTGAATTTATCACCCACAGAATCCATGAGCACAAGAAAATTTCACTTGTTCTATGCTAAGTTTTGCGGTTATTTAGCAATAGATAACTGGAACATAACCTGGTACTCCCAAAGGGGTGCTTTCATAATAAAACCTGGAACATGTGGTGCTGATTTGGGGGCCAGATAGGAGGTAGGAGTCTGATAGACTTTGAGAAATTTGAGATGAAGAATTGAAAGAAATAGAAATGTTACAGGAAGTTGGAGGAATGGGGACACTTGTTAGAATTAGTGAAAAGTTCGGTAATGCTTTCACCTGTGATAATGTAGAAAATAATAAATACAATATATCTAATGAGTTCATACCCAGATAAAAATATTTCTGTGCAGAATATTGAAAATATCTCCTGGCTTTGTCTATTTGCCTATAATAAAAGGTGAGAGAGTAATGCACTAAAGAGTATAGCTTGTATAAGATGGAAGGGGTTACAAGGGAGTTCTCCAACTTGTAAAAAGATCTCAAAGTAAGAAAAGACCTCAGGGAGAAAGCCAAGTCCTAGTTGCTGTTAGGAAAATGTAGTCTCGGGAAAAAGATGGAGCCTAGGGAGTGAGTATCTACCTAAACTTAGACCTTGTGAAATTTTGAGGTGGGTCTCACCTTTTCAAACAAAAAGAAGTCTTCTAAGGATCTCACCCATGTACTGTGGCAGGTACTCTTCCTTAAACATAGCCTTTCTAAGAGAGACAGATGAATAGACGAATTTAACCTTAAATGCATTTTTCCATACCAGACTCAGAGGTGGCCCAAGGAAGAGGAAAACTTCATAGGAGAGTTTCTAGGTATATCTGACAAAATGTATTATAAATGGATACACAAGAAACGTGCATAATTTTAGAAGAAATTCTATCAGCTTCAAAATGAAAGGGACAGAAGCAGAATAAACTGAAAGGGGGTCTTTGGACCACTGAACCTCCATTGGAAGGAAGCAAACTGAAAATACTTGTCAAATGCAAAAATGGGCTATTTATTTTAGGAAAGGAAGGATGACACTGGAGGGGAAACCAAGAGGTGGAGCCTAGAGTCAGGGTGAGCCATTTCTAGGAAGGCCGGTACCAAGGAGCTAGCAGCATGGCCTGACTAAATTGAGAAGTGCGGTGGACTGGCAGCTGCTGTCTGCCTGCTGGTTCCCCCTGCTTGAGCAGGACGACCTGCTGCAGGATCCTGTGTCTGGCCTGCACCTCATGCACAGTTGGGTGGGGGTGCAGTGGGTGCGTAACTCATCTCTTTAGTTCACAGACTTTTAGATTAAGAGAAATTATATCCCCAAAGTCTCATCTACATCTGGGCCTGGTTCAGACAGCAAGATCCTGGACCTCAGATCTGAGCTTTCCATTGCAAAAGAATGGGGTCTTTATGGGTTCTCAGCAGAAAGTGAGTTTATTGTGTATGGGGGAGGAATGTAAATGATTGTGGCTAGTAGGACAATTGTGGCAGTTTAAAAACTTGGCCACAAATTCTTTGACACTCTTCTCATCCAAAGATGAGGTGCTATAGACTGTGTCCTCCCCAAATTCCTATATGGAAACCTAATCCTCAATGTGATGGTATTTAGAGATGGGACCTTTAGGAGGTGATTAATATTCTTATAAGAAGAGACACCAGAGCACACATGCACACTTGCTCTCTCTCTCTCTCTCTGCACGCACAGAGATGAGGTCATGTGGATCCTCAGTGAGAAGGCAGCACTTCTAGAGACCTCAGAGTGAAACTTACGGTGTTCAGAGGAAGGCTGGACTGAAGGCTCCTGGTGTAGGGGGTGGGACTGGTGTGATTTGTGCTTCCTAACAACACCAAAGGAGACGGCATCCAGGCTTTCTTTTTAGCTTGCCCAAATGTGGGCAGAAATGGAAGAGAGAAGTGGTAAATGTGAAAATCATCTGTAGCCAGACATTGAAAATGGGTCAGATTCTTTATTATAAAAGCATGCTTGGTAATGAAACCGTTTAAGTCAAGAGTACGATTCAAGTTCTGTACCTGAATGCTTCCATTGAATCTCCTTAATATTGAACGAAAGGTCCTACAAAGGGCTGTCAGACTTCCTCATCATCTTCCCTCTACACCGCCCCCCAAAGTATAAAGGGTGAAGTGGAAGAAGAAACTGACAAATTGCAAGTAAGTGATTTTGAAGATTAAGGAAGTGAATTTGTCTTGCCAATTGTCATAAAGCTATGATCAATAAGATAGCAACAAATTCCTACAAACTAACAAGGAGAAGACAAAGGACTCAATAGAAAATGACAAGATTTGAACAGGGGATTTACTGAAATGGAAGCAAAACAAACAAACAAACAAACTCCGTAACCAGGGAAACAGATAGAAAGCCACAAAGTGTAGCGAGAAAGATGAAGTGATAAGAGCAGTTGAATCCTGTGTGTGGGACTGAAATTAGTGCTTTCCTTTGAAGGGCAATTTCATAATCCCTAAGACATTCAAAGGCGTATGTACTAAGATTTAGCAATTTTATCATTAAATAAATGGTCTAGAAAAAAATCTCTCATCTGTGCACAAAGAGACACAAAGAAGAATGCTCACTGCAGCATTAGAAGAGTCAAAATTTGGGAAATAACCCAAATTTCTTGACATCCACTATAAAAAATAAGGCTAAATAAACAGGATATCTTCTTACAATGGAATTCTGTTCGGTGCTTAAAATAAAATGAATGAACTACATGCATCGCTTCCTATATCAGATAAATACCAAAAAAAGAATTGAGCAAAATAAGCTAGTTGCAAGGGATACCTACAGCGTGGTGTCATGTATATAACCTCTGAAAACGTGGGACAGAAGAAAAAACATGGAAAATAATGTTGTATCTTGTTTACAGATTTAGACAGGTAGCAAAAAGGATAAAATAGACATGAAAGTGCCGAATGCTAAAATCAACATCGGGGCTGACTAGCCTTTGCAGGAGAGAAGAAGAATGTGCTGGGGACGGAAGACAGGGAGCTCCCCCACTACAAATTTTTGTTGCATTTCATATAAATGTATAGGAAGCCAAGGTCTATAAAAGCTGGGTAGTCAGTAGGTGACGTTATTTTATTCCATTTACTTTCTGTAAGTGCAAAGTGTGTCGTAACACAAAGGAAAAATGATTTGGAATGGCATTCTATTTGACTATAGTCATTTTAAATGATTATTAAAAAGTCATTTCTTGACTATAACTCACAATATTTATAAAAGTGTACTCTTCTTCTCTACCTGAGATTCCACGGCAAAACAAAATATCAAAAAATATTCTGTGTTTATGGAATACTGGTAACAGAGTTCCAGTGTTACTACACACACATTCCTTTTCTGCTAGAGGCACAGGTGGATTTTGTTCATTCCCCAACTATTTACAGCATCTACTAAGCCAGTTACTATGATAGATTCTGCGTACAAAATAATGAATTAGCCACAGCCTTGACTTTAGGCACCTGACAGTCTGGCACCAACTTGTGCAGACAATAATTACATATCTGTGATAAATGCTGATAGAGGTTTGCACAAGGTCCTCTGGGAACAGAGTAAAGTAAACTAGCCTCAGGGAAAGGAAAGAGCATCTGGAAAACTTATGGAGGAGGGGGAGGGCCACGTGCACTGAGTCCTGAAATAGGCAGAGGAGAAGGACACTCATGTCAGAAGCAGTATCACACCCAGGTCATTGTTGTCTGGGAAAGAGTAGCATTTAAGGCTTCCTAAGGGTCTGTTGGGGGGTGGGGGGGCTTAGAGCCCAGTTCCACACAATCCTGAAGAAGGATTCAGGGTTCACATCACAGATTTCATAACATGTAACTCCATGGGGTTTGGAAAAAGCCATAAAGGATTTCCAGCATGGGAGAAACAAGATAATAACAATTGTTGAGCACCTGCTAAGAAATCCACATGTTTAAATCACGTTGTCTGAGTGGGGCTCAAAACAGTGCAAGCAGAGGATATCTTTGTTGTCTTCCAACCCTTTCACTCTGTTGTTATGCTGGGGACAAAATTTTAAACAGGTTTCACATCTTCCTTGGTCACCCTGAAATAATAAAACCTCTAGTCAGTCTAATAATCCTTCAATTAGTCAATCCTTGACTCTTACAGCTGAAGAAGGGGAGGGAAGATGTGGTTTTCCTTAAGCCACCTCCTCAATCAGAGCTGCTGCTTTGGGCCCTCCCAGGGGTACATGCCAGAGGGAAGGTGCTGACATAGGATCTTATGTGACCGATGTGGTTAAGGTTTGAGGGTGGTGCCCCCGAGGCATGGCAGAGTCCAAAGCTAGCATTCTGTCATTGCACATTGCCCAGAGGTCCCCACCAGGGCCTTTGGACTGCAGTTCATGTCTCATGGGTTACTGGCTGCTTACTCCTCCCATCAGGGATAGTGATGACTTCAGGTTTCTGCCACACACCAGTCTATTGGAGTCATATTGCATGTTTATCAGCTTTCTGGGAGGGGTCCTTTTTAGGACAATCGCAGGCAAGCTCTCTAACTTCAGGTCAGAAAGAAGCATCCTTAAATGCTGGAGAAGGAAGAGTTGCTGTCTCCCACGGCAGCCTGGTGTCTGTCTGCCTCCTCATGCAGATCACAGTCTCTCATCTTTATAGTTTCCAGACATGAGTCAGTCATGAGTCACTCCTGAGTTCTCTGCATTCCAGAGAACACCTGGCAAGCTCTTTGAGTGGTACCCTTAACCTCTCCTTACCGGGCGGAGGGTGAGGGAAAAGCATCACCCACCACCCTGTTGGTGATACACTAACACTTGGACACACCAGCACATCCAGAGCACGTCCATAGCCCTCACCAGAGCCTCCGCACATCATCACCCTTTTTGTGCCCTCCAGGGAGATGAGGAGTTAATGCTGCCTGAACTAGTTTTACCATCTCTCAGCATGACCTGCTTGCATGGATGGTCTAGAACAGGGTTTGGTAAACTGTGGCCCACAGATCAAATCTTGCCTGCTACCTGTGTTGGTAAATAAGTTGTACGGAAACACAACCCCGCTCATTTATTTACATACTGTCTATAGCTTTCATACTACAATGGCAAAGTTGAGTAGTTGCAACAGAGATGAGCTGGCCCACAAAATCTAAAATTATTTACTGTCTGGTACTTCACAGAAAAACTTTGCTAACTCTTGGTTCTGAATTGCACTTATCAATATGGTAGCCACTAACAAAGTAATGAAATTATAAATTTTGGAGAAGATTTTTGCACATTACACTTCTGACAAAGGTCTAATAACTAGAATCTAAGAGAACTCAAACTAATCAATAAGAAAAGAATAAATAATCCCATTTCTATGTGGGCAAGAGACTTGAACAGAAACCTCTCTGATGAAGACAGGCGCATGACCTATAAACATATGAAAAAATGCTCATCATCCTTAATCATCAGAGAAATGCAAATCAAAACCACTTTGAGGTATCATCTAACCCCAGTAAGATTAGCCCACATCACAAAAATCCCAAAACTACCGATGTTGGCATGGATGCGGAAAGAAGGGAACGCAAGCTAATACGGCATTTTTGGAAAGAAGTTTGGAGAATACTCAAGGAACTAAAAGTAGACCTACCTTTTGATCCTGCAATCCCTCTACTAGGCATGTACCCAGATGATCAAAAATTATTTTACAACAAAGACATTTGCACCAGAATGTTTATTGCAGCCCAATTCATAATAGCCAAGACGTGGAAACAGCCCAAGTGCCCATCAACCCATGAATGGATTAACAAATTGTAGTATATGTACATCATGGAATATAATGCAGCCATAAAAAGGCAGAGACTTCACATCTTTTATGTTTACCTGGATGGAGCTGGAACATGTTCTTCTTAGTAAAGTATCCCAAGAATGGAAAAAGGAAGTATCCAATGTACTCGATACTACTATGAAATCTATATATAACTACCTACACAATCATATGAATGGCAAAACATAACTATAGTCCATAAAGTAGAAGGGAAGAGGAGAAAGAGGGGTGGGGAGAAGGGATATGGGAGAAGGGAGGGTATTCGGGGGGACCTCTCCTAATGTGCATGATGCAATGGTACATTTCAAAACTATTAAGAAATGAGTATAATTGTGATGGATGTATTACTTGGTTCAATGTAAACATTTCACATTGTATATCGAAGCAGTACCCTGAACCCCATAAATACATCAATGTACAAAGTTATGATTTAATAAAAAATAATTATATAAAAAAAGAAATTATAAATTTCATTTAATGAAATTAAAGAAAATTTTTTCAAGGGCTCCTTAGCCAATTGTGCCTAGTATTACTATATAGGGCCACAGAAACAGTAAAGGCTGGTTTAGAACATTGCTTTAGTATGTATAAATACTCAGTACAAGTATACCTTAATCAAAAATGAAGACAGAACAAGTCCCATTTTTGACATACTGTTATGCTGTTTTATATGTAATCGCTCATTTAGTCTTCCCTGTGCTCCTGTGAAGTAGGACAGCAATTTACAGATGACAAAATGGAGAGATAGGAAGTTAAAAATAGGAAATATCACAGGATGACATTTCCCTTCTAGAAGAGGGCACTTTGGCAGCATTGTGGAGTATGAATATTGAAGGTGAACCTGAGGACAGAAGAGCAACTAGGATGTTACTATGACAATCTAAGCAAGATACAATAAATGTCTAATAATTCTCTAAGGCTGTGTTGCCATAAACAAAAGTGCCACAAACTAGTTGGCTTAAAGCAACAGAAATTTATTCTTTTACAATTCTAGATGCTGGAAGTTCAAAATCAAGGTGTTGGCAGGGTCATGCTTTCTGTGAAGTCTCTAAGGGAGAACTCTACCAAAAGCAAGTGATGGTTATTCCTTAGCTTGTAGCAGCATCACTCCAGTATCTGCCTCTGTCATCATAAGGCCTTCTTCTCTGTGTGTCTTTGAATTTCTGTGTCCAAATTTCTCTCTTCTTATAAGGACACCAGTCATTGGCTTAGGGCTCACCCTACACCAGTATGACTTTGTCAACTTGACTACATCTGCAAAGACCTTGCCTGCAAACAAGATCACATTCACAAGTACCGGTGCCGAGGACCCCAACATACTACTTTAGGAGTCACGATTAAACCCACAACCGAAGGCAAGAACTCATACAGAGGCAAGGTAGATGGAGACATGGGGAGGAAGGGAGGTGAAGTTTAAAATGATGATCAGCTGTATTTTATGAGCAGCTGTGAGACTTGAGAAGCCTAAAATAATTTGCAGATCTGAGGCTAGAAGGACCAGAAAGAACCAGAAACCAAGCCAGGTACAGTGGCTCACACCTAGCATTCTGGGAAGCCAAAGCAGGTAGATTGCTTGAGCTCAGGAATTCAAGACCAGCCTGAACAAGAGCAAGACCCCTGTCTCTATTGAAAAAACCAACCAACCAAACAAAAAACTAATGGCATTGGGGGAGACACCTGTAGTCTGGGTTACCTGGAAGGCTGAGACAGCAGGCCTCAGGACATACAGACATACAGGACAGGTGGTGCCCCACCCAGCTCAGCCAGCTGAGCTGGAGGACCTGCCACCTCCGCCCCAGTGGTATTGGTGTGGTGGCAGCTGGCAGAGGAACCAGCAGGCTGGAGGTTAGGCAAGGGGGTGGTCCCCCTGCCAGAGGCTCTAGTAGCCACAGGGGCTGGACAACTGCTAGGGAGCCACCGGCCCCTTCATGTCTCTTTCACCTCACACTTACTACTGAACAGGGAACCTCCATTTCCTATGCCTAAGTCAATTTCATGTAAGTTTCCTAAGCCTCAATTCTATGAATGGACTGTATCCATTCACTGAGACATTCATTCACCTTGCCCCAGTGGACTGGACTGTATTTATTCTTTAGTGCACTCTTTCATTTTGTCCCAGTGGAAAGGACTGTATCCATTCATTTCCTGGCCTCATATAACTGCAAGGCACCCATGTGACTGTATATACCCCCCGGGCGAAGAGTCCAGACAGAGAGCTTTTTTCCCCCCCATCGTGGGTTTTGTCTCTCCGCTAGGAGCTTTGGAATGTTTTTATGGTCTTTTTTTTTTTTTTTTTTTTGACCAGGACTGGGTTTGAACCTGTCACCTCCAGCATATGGGGCCGGCACCCTATCCTTTTGAGCCATAGGCACCTCCCTGTTTTTATATTCTTTTCTGTAAATAAATCCTGATCTGTGGTCCATGGATTCATTCTTCAAATCACTGAGACCAAGAACCTACTGAAGACGAAATTCTGGTATCAGAAGTATCACTTGAATCCCAGGAGTTTGAGGTTGCTGTGAGCTAGGCTGATGCCACTGCACTCTAGCCTAGGGTATATAGAGTGAGACTCTGCCTCCAAAAAAAGAAAAGAAAGACAAACGAAAGAAAAAGAGCACTCTGCCCTTTGGATGAGAAAATGGTGATTTTTAATGCCTGTGGGCCATCTAAGTAGTGTTTCATCCAGAGAAATGTTTGGGATAGAGATCCAGATTCAGTGATGAGACTGCCCAACAGGGTTCTGAACAGTGAGACAGAAGAGGGAAGAGTGAATAAATTTTGGGACACACAGATATTTAGCAGATGGTAGAAGAAGAGATGCCCATGACAGGAACTGAGAATGAGAAATCAAGAAAGTTGAGAAAACCAAGAGGAAAGAACGTTATAAAGTTAAAGGACAAAAGTGTTTCCAGAAGAAAGGACCAGTTGGTAGTGTTACATGCTTAAATTGTTCCACTTAATAGAAAGAATGACAATGTCAATTAAATTTGGAAATTCTGATGTAATTGGCAAGATGACTGGGGTCAGAGGCAGACTGGCATAAATTGAAGAGTTAACGGAAGGGGACCCAGCGAGTAAAGTGAATGCAACCAACTCCACCCAGAAGCTTGTCTATGGAGAAAAGCAGTCAAATGATCACTATCTGTTGATGTAAGAGTAAAGGAGATTTTTGCTTGTTTTGTTTTGTGTTGCTTATCTATGACAGGAGATGTTTGAGGTTATTTAGATGCTGAGAGGATGGAGTGAGTAGATGGGAAAGAGAAGATTCTGGAACAAATAGGTTTTGATGATATAGTAAGTCTTTGAGGAGAAAAGAAGGATTGAGAGAACAGATTTGGACAGAAGGAGAGATACACTTTCCACTGAGATAGGGAAAGAAAGCCAGATGGGGAACAGTACCTGGGAAATTTAGAAGGATCGACAGAAGGTTGAACGGGTTCTTACCTGATGGCCTCTACTTTCTTGTCAAATATAAGCCAAGGTCACCAAGAACCAACAAGTTTAAAGAGTTCCAAGAAATGTTTTCCTTTCTTTAAGTCAGTGATTCTTTAATATATTATCATTTGAGATTAAATGTATTCTTATTATCAACCTTAAAAACTTGCAAAACTGTATAAATAATTCTGGTTTGGTCTTGGAATTCATTGCCTGCTGTTTTCTGTCCAAGAGTTCTGCCTCTGTCCTTTTTGTTTGTTTGAATTACTATAACCACTATTGCTCATATACAGGGAACTAAAACCCAGGGAGGATAAAATGGTTATGGTCACCCATAACTATCCAGATTCCTGAAAGGGTTGGTCTTTTTCACAAGTGATGGTTTTATTTTCCATTAAATTTCTTAACAGTAGGCTCAGTGCCTGTGGCTCAACTGGCTAAGGCGCCAGCCACATACACCTAAGGTGGTGGGTTCGAATCCAGCCTGGGCCCGCCAACCAACAATGATGGCTGCAACCAAAAAATGGCCAGGCGTTGTGGTGGGTGCCTGTGGTCCCAGCTACTTGGGAGGCAGAGGCAGGAGACTCGCTTGAGCCCAGGAGTTGGAAGTTGCTGTGAGCTGTAATGCCACAGCACTCTACCTAGGGGGACAGCTTGAGGCTCTGTCTCAAAAAAAAAAAAAAATTTCTTAACAGTATATCTCCACTACAGACTGTTAGGAGAGCAGGCTTTGTCCCATTCCAAATTTTTATCAACTAATGAGATGAAGATATGAAAAATTATGAGGGATAGATAACATAACAGATGACAAAATTATGATTTAAAATATTCTCAATGTACTAAAATAATAGCCCAAGTAAATAGAAGAAAGTTTGAAAGGCATGAATATGAAGTTCCACATTTACTTTTCAAACTAGCCAAACGATAGAAAAATATATGCCTGACGTGCAAATAGAAGATGATACAGGAACGGCTTACTTGTGGCATGGGATACAGAAACTTATTATAAAACTTTATTAAGTAAAATAGTATATTGGTGTGGACAAGGACAGACAAATAGCCTAATGGAACAGAATAGAGCCCAGAAACACAGTCCTATCTATGGATGCAGCTGTGATATGTGAATGAACTGGGCTTCTTCAGTAAACGGGACAATTGGTGATCTGTATTAAAACAATGGAAATGTATTTTTACCTCTCCCTATACAAAAATATACAAAATCAACCTCAGATGGACCAAATATTTTAATGTGAAAGGCAATTCACAAAAGGCAATTTTGACTACTACAAAAGAATAGTTCCATAAAAGAGATGCAGAAATATTTCTTAAATAAAATTTTAAAAATGTAAACCATTATGAAAAAGACTAATAAATGTGACTACACGGAAATTTAAAAATTAAGATTATCAAAAGGATCCTCAAGAGTGGAAAATACAAGGTAAACACTAGAAGATGTGTGCCATATATTAAAATGACAGAGTAATAGGCAGAATACGTAAATAAATTCAATAATTAATAAGGAGACATTTCAACTCAATAGAAAAGCCACAAAGAGAAATTTCACAGGGAAGATACAAGAGGAGCAAATAAATAAAATGATATTCAAGCTCATTAGTAATCAAGGGAAAACAAATTAATATCACAGTAAGATACCATTTTATCCCCATTAGATTGTAAAAACCAATTAGTCTTGCAATATTAAGCATAGGAAGAATGTGGAACCACAGACCACTACACAGTTGATGGGATTGCATCTTAGTAAAACGATATTGGGAAACAAACTGACATTTTGCAGCAAAGATGACCATGTCCTTTGTGACTCTCTCCATATATACTTAGAAAAATTATTAAACACATACATAAGAAGGCACGTGCAAGAATCTTTATAAAAACACTTTTTAAAGGCATAAAACTAAAATCAGTTCAAAATGAGAATCAATTCACCATCAGGGAAATGGATAAATGAAGCAGTGAAAATTAATGAACTATAGCTACATGCAAAATTGTAGATTAATCTTTAAAACAATGTGGAATAAAAAATCAGAGAAATAGTAAACCAGCATAATTCTATTTACATAAACTTTAAAAATGGGATAATAATATATTGTTCATGATAAGGATTCATGATAAGGATTCTTAATAAAATTATAAGAAAAAATGAGGCAATGATAAACACAACATTGAGAATGGTAGCTCCCTCTGGGGAGAGGGTGGATGCGGTGCAGCTGGGAAGTGGATCACAGTTAACATCAAAGGTGTTAGAAATGTTGTTTTTTGGCTCAAAGGAGGAGGGCACTGGTCCATATGCCAGACGTGGTGGGTTCAAACCTGGCCCTGGCCAAAAACTGCAAATAAATAAATAAATAATAAATAAATAAATCTACCAAAAAAAAAATAGAAATGCTGTTTTTTAATCTAGTCAATAAGGACTTTGGTGCGCATTTATTTATTTTTATTTCATAACTGCCCAAGTACACATCATAGACTCTTTATGTGTTTCACAACTAAGAAGCAATTAGAAAATGAAAATATACTTTTATTCGTAGGATATGCTTCACAGTTTTAAAAATCAGTGCATCAAGTAGAATCATGTGGTATTGGTCCTTCTGTGACTTATTTCTTAGCATGATGTCCTCAAGTTTCATCCATGCTATAGCGTAAAATAGGATTCCCTTCTTGTTTATAGCTGAATGATGTTCCAGGATCTGTCTAGACCCTGTGATTCTAGGGTTATATGGGATTATATTCTGTATCTAACATAACCAAATTCCTAGAAACAGAAGAAAAAATGGAGGTCGTCAGGTACTGGGAGAGAGTGGAATGGGAAATGTCGCTCAGTGGGTCTACAGTTCCAGTCACACAGGATAAAAAAGATCTAGAGATCTGCTGTCCGAGATCAGGCTCAGAGTTAGCAACAGTGTACTGCACACTTAAAATGTTTGTTAAAAGTGTAGATCTCATGTACTCTTGACACAAGAAAAATAAATAAGTAAACGAAGTCAGTACATTAATAAGAAGAATGATGTTGACACTCTAAGCTGCACCTACGTTTGGAGTTGAGATCACTGTAAGTAACAGTTTCTCCCTAAGATGTGTTCAACTGTACATGATACTCTGAACCCTCTCAGAGTAGCTCACTTTTGGTGCTAAGCACACTGCAGGGGAAAGCGGCTGCTAGACCCTGTGTCAGGGTAGTGGAGTGACTCTACCCTGTGTCAGGGTAGACGGAGTGACTCTGCCTGCAAGGTGTACAGAATGTTTGAAGGTATGTTTAGTCTGACACAAAGCACACTAAGCTGTCTGCAAAGGTCTGTGAGTTGTTCTAGGGAAGAGAAGACTTACATTCCAAAGAGCTAGACTTGAGAGGGCTAATGTTGCAGCCAGAAAGCCTTTGGCTTCATCAAAGTGTTCCAGAGCTTGTCAACAAGAGAATAAGACATCTCATGAGCAGGTGAGCGGAGTCACAGAGTGGCAGGGTGAGCATCTGCTACGGAAGTCATAGGGAAGTCCCTTCCAGCTTTGAAACTCCCTGAGTCAGTGAAAACACTTACAATTACATTAACAGCTTATTCTACGCTTAAGCACTGAAGTTTCAGAAAGGACTTCTTCTACATATTCTCTGCTCTGTGATAAACAGTAGCTGTGACTCAGGACTTGAAAAAAAAAAAGATTTAACCTTTTTTTTCGAGGTGTGAGAATCAACAATGGCGCCCTGATGTTCTGGCTTCCTGGCTTAATGCAGCTGGGGCCATATAACCTTCTGCTTGGAGACCCACATTCTTATGTCTGTGAATCACTGAAAACCGCTTCAATCCAATGTAATAAAAAAATAAACCTGCAAAATTTATCTTAAGATTTAAGAGGGCGGCTCGGCGCCTATAGCTCAACCGGGTAAGGGCGCCAGCCACGTACACCTAAGGTGGCGGGTTCAAATCCCCAGCCCGGACCCGCCAAACAACAATGAGGGCTGCAACCAAAAAATAGCCGGGCGTTGTGGTGGGCGCCTGTGGTCCCAGCTACTTGGGAGGCGGAGGCAGGAGACTCGCTTGAGCCCAGGAGTTGGAGGTTGCTGTGAGCTGTAATGCCACGGCACTCTGCCCAGGGGGACAGCTTGAGGCTCTGTCTCAAAAAAAAAAAAAAAAAAAAGAAAGATTTAAGAGGGCTATTTCACAAAATCCAAGGGCAGGAAGCACAAATAAGCTGGAGGGCATGCAGACTGGGACACCCAGTAGGCAGCCACTCTCCATTTCTCTCCACCTCTTTGAAGGTGAATTTCTTCATTTTTGTGGCCACGTGGTCTCACTCATGCGGGCTCAGCCTCATTCTTCTCCCTGTAGGTGAGCTTTCTTGGCCTTTCCCCATGCAGCGCTGCCCCCCAAGTCTATGTGCAACCTTAGAGCCATTTCCAAAATGATTCCTGGAAATCAATTCCTGGCTCAATTCCTGGTGGTGAGCTTTGACTGAACATGGACCAAGTGTCCATGCCTGCTCTACATGGCCAGTTGTCAGTGGCGGTTGACAGAAATGTGGTCTCAGGGTTTGTCTCTGTAGGGTAGAACCCAGAGAAATGGAGCAACTAATAAACTGAGCAGATACCACATGTTTCTAGGCAAATATCTAATTCACTGGGTGGTTAAAAGGATTTGCTACTACACATTGTAAGTTCCACATAGCGTGTGGCCTGTGGGCACCCAGTCGATGTTAGTTTCCTCTCCTGCACATCTTAGGAACTTTTATGTGAATTTGAAAACAATATCATGACTCTTTCAGTATTTTTTGATGATCATGAAGATAATATATGTGAAACAACTTTGTAAATGTAAAAGCAAAATACATATAAACATAAATTAATTGTCAGGCTTGATTCTGGTCTTGTAACTCTAGGCACCCACTGCTGCAATTCCCTGGTGCTTGGGTTTTGGTCTCCTCCTGTCACCTGCCTCACCACTGTGTGTTTGTCCAGTTTCTAGGTAATAAAGACACACTGTCCGGTTTGGTCATAGACCAGGCCCCTGGAAGAGAAAATCACTAATTTTCAAGTATGAATCAGTCCAATTTATAAAGTTTAGTTTTAGCCTGATTTTCTTTACCTTTACCTAGTAGCAAAATCAATTGAAAAATGAAAGTTCAGCTATGCCTGTACATGTGGCCATATAGGACTGCTCTGGAAATGTTGACGCTTCCATTCATATCAGCCACCACCAACTGACAAGCAATTGATTGCAGTCCACGGCTGTTTTGTTCTATAATTACAGCCACCATTGTGACTAAATTGGACCAACCATGTACTTATAAGCCACTTACTTAGTCATTATTCTATAGATAAACAATGATGGGGCTAAAGACTGTTAATTTCGCTGTGTGTAGTGGATGCAGCCCCTACTCAGCTCTTCAGGGAGTATCATACTGATAAATTACACTGTTCATATCACAAGATGAAGGCTAAAGTGCTGGGTGCTAGGACTTCAACCCTGGCACCCAGGGTTGCTAGGTGCTAGGGTAAATACTGAATAAACTAAGATCAAAAACTATGGACATATCTGCATTGTGTTTTTCGCTATTCCTAATCAATAAGCAAAAATGTGGTAATTTTTTTTATCTTGGCATTATTAGAAATGAGGTAATATATGTAGATAAATTTCCCTGATAATTTCTACTTTCTATTTAAGTGCTATGAGAAGCAAATTAACCATTTTTGAATGGGAGTTTTTCTGAAAGATATCACATAACATCGAAAGCCATTAGGAAACCTGAATTAAATACAGCACACACTTGGCATTGGTAAAGACTCTTCCTGAGGTTTTTACCTGCCCACAGGCATTGAAGCCATAGGAATATTTGTCCAGATGTGGGAAGTTCTCTTGGGTCACATTCATCACGTATTTTAACTTTTAATGTTTTCGCCTCATATAACAGTCATGGTTAATAAAGAAGCACGGTTTGTAGCACTGTGGGCCTAATGTCACCTGTGATTCTGAGTGTAACAGGGTGGCGGTGAGGTGAAGAACATAGGAGCCAGATTACTGGAGTCAGATTCTCCCTTTCTAACAACATAGTGACCTTGGGCAAGTTATCTGACTTTCTCATGCCCTGCTTCCCTCATTTCTAAAACAAGGATAATAACAAAACTTACTTCAAGGCATTATAAGAAGACTTAGTGACAGAAAGTTTTATCATGGTAGTCGGCACAGAGTAAATTGCTAAATAAAGGTTGTGTTTCAGTTAGTTACAATTATAGAGAATAAGAACTTGAGAGATGAATTCCACCTGGGGTGGGTTGAAGGCCCACATATAAGCATAGGACCTTGGAACTCACAGAATTCAAATCTGCGTCCCAGCAAAGCTCTAGTTTATGTCACAAACTTCTAAAGTCATGGTTAATAAGTCAAAATTATGATTTTCAAACCCAGTAATGTCAGAAATCTATTATAATTACAATATTCACCTTCTAAACATCCCATTTATAAGAAATAAAAATAGAAATAAAAATTCCATGGATTCAATATGCAGTTTTTAAGATATAACATTGATTTATGGTCAAATAACATAGGACTAAGCCATTGATTTGAACATTTCAAATTTGCTCCCACAAAGAGACCAAAAAAAAAAAATTTTTTTTTTTAAAGCATCAGGAAGAATTTGTTTAACATGTTACATCTTTGAAGTCCTTTTTGGGAAGTATTAGGTAAACTTTGATATTTTACTTGAAATCCTCCATCACTTCTCAATGAATCTTTCACTGGGAATTTCAAATCATACCAATGGGGTTAAAACAGGCCCAGAGGCTGAGAATTTTGCTTTATGAGAAAATATAGTGTATGGCGCTCTAATGTCTGAATTGATATGATTTTATATAACAAAGCCAATTACAGGCATATCCACTATCTACTTACTGAGAGCTAATTCAAACGAACATCATTTCATATAATATTCCTTGAGAACTAAAGCCTTTGCTTCTTAGGTAAGTAAAACTCTTTTTTTTTTACTTCAAAGGGAGTTGTGCTAACCTCAGAAGCCAGCTCATGTTTCTAGTCATATTACCCTTATATGATCTCCTTTTTCTCCACACTTCTTTTTAGTTCCTTGATGTCTGCAAATTCTGATGGACTACATATTAATAGGTAGGTGCAACTTCCACGCTAGTTTGCATTAATGTCTATCCTGCGCCTCAACTGCTTAAGTAGCTTTTAAGAAAAATTACATTGAAATGCTCCTGAAAAATTGCACATTGTAATAGCTATAATTATCTTAAAAATATACCAGTATTTAAAACGCTAGGGAATGTGTTACATAAGAAATATTATAGTTCACAGCTCTGGTACGATGGACAGACATCTATATTCTGTTTTTGCTCTTTTGCTCTAGTAAAAGATATATGTACAGGTCATGTAACAAAGTACAGAAGTTATACTGAAGAACTTCAGCAATTATTTGACATTTTAAAAAATTGATGAAATACAGCCCATTGGTTCTTCCAATTCTGTTCAAATGAAAACGCTTGACCAGTCTTCCTTCTCACACTGAAGAATGCGCAGAAATCAGGCCTTCTCTCTTGGCAAGTCAAGGCTAATTTCACTCAACAGATGTGTGCAAATTGATATTTCAGATGAAGATGTCTTAAGGAAAGGTCATGAGAGGACCCTAAATAAAATTTTGTTTCAAAGGGCAAATAGAAACTCCAGACTCATTTGTTTTCATCACTATTTTGCTGCACCCATGATACACATGTGATAATCAAATTCAGGCTGAGGGAAAAGCCTGACCACTGCTCCCAGATTGGTGGTGGCGCCTGACTCTAGAGCCCAGATATATAACAAGTACAGTCTATTCCCCTCTTGGCTGTCAATTATTATTGCATTCCAGTTTGGGAATGTAATGCCGAGCTGAGTTATTGGAGTTGTGTTCTTTATTAATTGAGATTAAGATTTTGGCAGCAGTGGTTAGAAAGGACTTATTAATGATGATCAATTATGACCAGGTGGACTTTTTGACAGCTGATTTTTACCTGACAATATGTGTAAAGGCTTTAATGAGATAAGTAGAGTTAACAAGCTGACCTCACCATCTGCTATCATTTCTCTTCCTGGATAGATCATTCCATTGGTTGCATATGAAATGTTAGTTCTCTTCAGAGCAGAATCCCTTTCATCTGCCCTGCAGAGAACTTATAGTTCATCTGTCAGGATAGCCAGGGGCTGGGTACCTATTCGTAGCCTATTCTAGCCCCATGACCAGAAAACAATTTTCCAAAACCAGTTGGAGAGGGTCTGAACAATTCCATTCTTGCTCCAAACCAAAGGGAGTAAACTAGGCCCCTCTTTTTTTTCAGTCAATAATTCCTTGGCATCAGGGAAGTCTGAGGCCTGAAGTGCTTGCTTTACTGTGATGGTTGGGGGCAGCTATAGTGACATGGCATAATAGTGGCAGTGATACAAGTAAACATAGCCGAAGTAGTAGGATTAATGTACCTGACATAGGGCTGAGGCATTAGTTGCCAGGAATGTGGGCATTAATGGCTCATAGATGTGTCCCACTCCCACCTCCAGGAATTGCCCTTAGCCCAAGGGGAGCTGCCTTACTCTGGGTTACAGCATGCCTGATGCCCCCTGATGCACTCCAGCAGAGGCCTCACCCCCATCTCAAAGTGAGGGAACTGTGAGAGGCCACCTCTGCTCCAAGCTTGCTGTGGACCAGCTGAGACCTCTTTGGCAGTGGCTTCTCAATTCAGCTTCTCTCTCCGCTTAATCTTGCTTCTTTCACCCCCCATAATGTTCTTGAGTTCCCCAAGAAAAGTCCTCAAGCAAATCTCTTTCTCAGAGTCTGTTTCCTGGACTCCTGAACTATAATGTACAGTCATCTCACAAGAGCTGTTTTGTAAGTAAATTTTGGACTTGATCCAGGCTGATTTTTGTGCCTTAACACTGACTCTATGCCTTCTCTATTGGTAGGAGAGAGATTGTGGCCTCATTATGCACGCCGATGTAGATACGGTATGGTAAAGGCTGCATCTTATCAGAGGTGGTCACACATTCTCTGTGTGTATGGTCACGTCGGACATAGCACTCATGTATTCATTCAGTCAAGGACTTCAGGGCATGAATTGACCTTGGAGTGCTTCCTGCCCATAGCTTGTCTATTTCAAGGGTGCATCCCCGTATCCCCCCCCCCACACACACACAGTTATCTACTCTAACTCCTGGTTGTTGTCAAAAGCTATAGTTTTGCTCCCAAAATTACTCCTGTGCTTCAAGAATTTGGTTGTGGACATATGAAATTGAGATGCTTACAAGGTATACAACCCGATATATCAATAGACCACTTGATAATGAAATCTTGAACTCAGAGAAGAAATGTGGGTGTTAGCATAAAACTACTATCAGAAGCCAGGGTAGTGGGATGAAGTCATCTGGGAGAGAATGGGGTTTAGGGCAGTGTTTATCAACCTTTTTTATCTCATGACACATTTGAACCTACAGCTAAACTTCCGTGGCACACTTAAATTATGTTGATCAAGAAAAAAAGAGTAAAAACAAAAAAGACTATACTTACTGTGCTCCGAATTTCTTTTGAAAATAATCTAATTAACAATCTTTAAAAATTTTCAAGGCATACCTAAGATCCTCTTACAGCACACTGGTTGAAAATCACTCGTTTAAAGCCAGCTTAGATAACTCAAGCTAGAGGCCCCTGGGAAAAGATGTGTTATAGAACCTGCAAAGGGGACTGAGAGGAGCAGCTGGGAGAGAGAAAACTAGGCGTATAGTATTGTGGGAGCCAGTGTGCTTCAGGAAGGATAGAATGGGCCAATTGTAGGATTTTTAACATAACAGCTTTATTGAGATATAATGCACATATCAAAATGTTCACCCCTTCTCAGTGTATAAAGACTAGTGGGACCATCGCCACTGTCTATTTCAGAACAGTTTCATAACCCCCTAACTAGAAAGCTCACATCATTTTGCAGTGGTTCTCTATCCTCCCTGTCCCCAGCTCCTGGCATCCTCTAACCTACTTTCTGTCCTTACGACTATGTCCATTCTGGACATTCCAAATAAATGGAATCGTACACTATGTGGTGCTTTGTAACCGGCTTCTTACACTTATGTTTTCAAGATCATCATGTTGAAAGTATTAGCAGTAGTTCATTCCTACCTATTGCCACATAATATGTTGCATAGATACACCACATTTTGCTTATTACACAACAGTTGATGAACACTTGCATGGTTTCACTTTTTGGCTATTATGAATAGTATTGCTATAAACATCTGTGTTTACATTTTTGCATAATATACATTTCCAGTTCTCTCGAATATATACCTGCGAGCGCAATTGCCGGGTTGTATCCTAACTCTACATTTTACCATCTGAGGAACTGCCAGACTGTTTTCTAAAGTGGCTTCACTATTTAACATGTCCACCACCAGTGATGGATGAGGATTCCAATTTCTCAACACCATCACCAATACGTGTTATGTCCACCTTTCGATGATGGCTATCCTAGTCAGTGTGAAGTGGTATCTCATTGTTGCTTTGATTTGCATTTCTCTGAGAGCTAACAGTGTTGAGGATCTTTACATGCGCTTACTGGCCATTTGTATATCTTCAAATCCTTGGTTAGATTTTTAATTGTGTTATTTGTCTTTTACTATTTAGTTTGTAAAAGCTCTTTATATATTCTGGATTTAAGTCCCTAACCAGACATATGATTTGCAAATATTTTCTCTCAATCTTTGGGTCTTTTCACATTCTGACTGGTGTCCTTTGATGCACAAAAGTTTTTGATTCTAGTGAAATCCAGCTTATCTATTTTTAATTTTGTTGCATGTCCACCTGGTGCCACAGTCAACTGTGCTCTGAATGCTGAGAGACTGGGTACAGCAAGGACAGAGAAACAACCATGGTGTGGTGACGAGATAATAATCTGTGACCTTGGAAGGAGGTGTATAGAGCATTAGGGTTGGACCTCTAATGTAGTAAATTGTGTGAGACTAAGGAGAACACGTGAGGCAACTCCTTATCTTGAGGTACATAGGATATC
This sequence comes from Otolemur garnettii, assembly GCF_000181295.1. Lineage (NCBI taxonomy): Eukaryota > Metazoa > Chordata > Mammalia > Primates > Galagidae > Otolemur > Otolemur garnettii. The sequence goes on along the minus strand of NW_003852432.1, from coordinate 15,738,129 downwards.
AGCGAGAGAACCACTGGAGAGAGCTGCAGTTCTCAAGACAGGTGTTCCCAGGAGTTGTCAATTTTTAGGTAGGATAAGGAAGCCAAGAGAATATTCAGAAAAGAGGTTAAAGACATAGAAGAGTCATCAGTGCTTGGGAATCAGGGAAGGCACAAGGGAGGGTTGGGGCTGGTATGAGTGACAGAATGGTCTCTTTGGGGGAGGCCTAGAGTACATCCTTTTTTTTTTTTTGAGACAGAGTCTCACTTTGTCACTCCTGATAGAGTGCCCAGGCATCGTAGCTCACAGCAACCTCTAACTCTTGGGCTCAAGAAATTCTCTTGCCTCAGTCTCCCGAATAGCTGGGACTACAGGTACCTGCCACAATGCCTGGCTATTTTTAGAGATGGGGGTCTTGCTCTAGCTCAGGCTTGGAGTGCATTCTTATTGACACTTTGTGTTCACATCACTAGAACAAGAAGGAACATTCTGAGATGAGGTAGCCAGCTTGAGGCCTCTGGCTGCCAGAGAGCAGAGAGGAGGAGGGGCCAGCACTCTTCATTTGAAATGAGAGACTGAGTTCTGTCCTCCTCACACTACCCACAATGATGCCTCCCCCAAATGGCAATGGCAATTGGATTCTGGGTAATGCTCTCCCCCCAAAACACAAACATCTCCTATAGAGAGACTGTTCATTAAATTTTGTGTCTACCTTAAAAAATTTTTTTTAGATAAAATCCTCTAAACTAGGTGACAGAGATTCAATTTTCTGTCACTTTTAATGTGCATGTTTGGTCTGGACGGTTTGAGATATGAATTTGATCAGTTCAGATATTTTAGGAGAGTGTAATCTTCAAAAGTATTTTTAAGGCATTATATAATCCTTAAGTATTTTCAACACATGCACACACTCCCTGCCAAGACTCATTGAAAAGTCTTTCATGTATATGTAAAAATATACTAAGTGTCTGCTTTGAATTATCCCATTCTACCTATAGCTGCTTACTGTGGCAGCCCTTGCAAAACTGACTTGATTTTATTGACATGTCATGTACCAATTCTGTAATTCAAATTCCACCATGTATTGGTTAGGGTTCATTCTAAGCTACTGGAATACTATAGATTCAATAGGATTGAGTCTCCTCTAGGGTGGGTAAAGGGCTCTGCTCCATGACCTGTTTTCTCTGCCTTCACTGTATGGCTTCTATATCTAGGCCCAAGACCTCATCTGTAGTTCTTCCCAGTCCCAACAGAGAGTAAGGGGAAAAAGGCTCTAGTTCAGGGCAAGCAATTTGTCTCATATGAGTAGTGCCATAATTTGAAATTTGCATACATCACTTAGGATCCCTTCCCTTTGGCCTGAATTTAGTTGCATGGCCATTCCTAGTTTAAAGGGAGGCAAGGAGCTTTAGTCTTTGCCATGAGCCCAGCTACCAGAGGTGTTCTAGGATACTAAGGATTTAGCAGTCTCCACCCAATCGGGAGACAGCTGAGGTTTCCACAGTTAAGCCATGGTTCAGTGAAGCACAGGAAGGAATTTTCTATTGAATAAGTCCTACTGCGCTCCTCACAGAAGAGAAAGGCAATAGGCATTAGAGTCAAGAGTATGGGAACTATCTGGGTTCCTAGTCCAAGCTTTGATATTTACTGGCTCTGTGACTGTTAGATAATGACTTAATTTTATCTACGCTTCAGTTTCCTTCTTAAGGTGACAAGGTTAAAAGTACAAGGTGTCCCCAAAGTTGTCCCTAAAGTCAACATACACAGGGAAAATGGGGAATTGCAGCTAAATGTACCTTTATTTACAAAATATTCTATACAAAATTTTACAAAGAGGTGGCCAACACATAGAGAATATTTCATAAATATTTTGTAAAGTTTTATAACAGCCATTCAATTTCTTCCTTTCAATACCTTCCTGACAATTCCTAATCAGAGCTTTCTCAAACTCTCATCTCAAATCCCCACCCAAGGAACTCTTGCCCAGTCCCACTGCTCCTGCACTGCAAGCTCCCCCCGGTTTATACTTGCTCATTTTATCATCTTCCCTGGACTAGCTGAATGGCACTCTGCTCTCTCTGGCAGCCACTATTAATTGCCTCCCAGATATCCAGCACGCTTTTTTTGCTTGCTATTGGAAACCCAATTTATTCGAGGCAGCAATATGTTTAGCCCCAGGTAAAATGAAACCCTTCCAGCCTATGTTGCTTGCAGCTAGGGATAGCCATGTGAGAGTTCTGATGAAGGAGATGTACTGGTGTCTATGTAGGGATTTGGGAAAGCTTTTACTAATAAAAGAGGAAGACATTGTTAAAAAAAGTTATTTTGACACTTGCTATAATGGTAAGGAAGGCTATTCAGCAGTGCTGGTGTCAATGGGTGTCAATCCATGTCAAAGTGGGGGTCTAGAACAAACTTCTTTCTGAATACAGCATAGACAGCTGGGGCTATGCAGACGGTGAGACTCGGCGGGTGGGACACCACTCAGATGTTCAGGCCAGGGTGGTCAGATGCCAGTGGATGAGGACTCTGATGAGACTCAGATATCAAGGGTGGAGGGATTTTCACTAAACAGACTTAGCAGGATTCCAGCTACAACTGGACTAGGCAGGCAGAAGACAGGATAGAGGCCTAGCTTTGTCAACATTTGCCGCTTCCTCCATGTCTGTGCTTTCTTATAATCAGTGTAGATGTCTAAAATTGCAGCAGTGATCTTGTGCCCAGAAGGCAGCACACGAGACAGTGTGACAGAAATACAGAGCTGGAGTTCCCAGCAGCATCGTCCCTCAGCTCGGTCGGCACCAGTGGCCACCTAACTCTTCACACTTCTCATCTTTGCCTTTTCCAGCTACACAGGGATAAATCCACCCTTTCCACACACTTCCTATGTTCCTCCCAGGTCAGGTGAAAGCTTAGTCCTATTTAATTTCCAGAGTTAATAATATTGGAAACAGAAAATACTAGCTTTGCATTTATGCCTGCTTCGCACTGCCCTGACTCCAGCATGGACTCACTCTACCGAGTAACTGACCTGCCATGGGGTTGCCCTGAACTCTACTCAAGGCTCCAGAACTGCATCCTCAAGGTTCCTGTTTTATCTCTCTTCTGAGTAGTGGGATCCCAGAGAGAGCGATGGGCTTCTCAATCGCTCTCTGACACAGGTCACTTCCACTTCTTACCTGTTCTTTAATATGAATAAGCTTCTGAGTCTTTGTTTTAATCCCAAGTCTTCCAGGCAAGTGACAGTTTCTAGAACTGGGCTTCTTTCTACTCCCCATCCTGACTCCTGGTTGGAACCCTGCTGGGCATTTGTTGCCTCTCACCCTGCTCTACAGGCTGGCTGTCCCCTCTCCTTGAGAAGACCTCATAGGTGACCACCTCAGCCTCC
>NW_003852432.1:15714981-15734551 GCF_000181295.1 Otolemur garnettii | reverse complement strand
GGTGCCACGCCAGTCTCATTACAAGAAAACTGTCACATCTTAGCCACAAATCCCTTCGTATCTTGAGAATAATTTTTGTTACTAAGGATTTATGATTTTTCCTTTCAACAACATCACTGAAGCCCCAAGGGTTAGTGAATTCTCCTTCTTAAATGTAAAAAAAATGAACTCTGAGAGGGTATTTATGAACATATAATAGGCTTGTAGTAATAGTTAAATGAATGGACAATGAGTCACTGAGACCAGGGACACCCGTAGGTCACAACAACAGAACTTTCTTTTCATATTTATGTCTTCTGAACAGCTTCCAAAGTTTGCCTGGTTATAATTGATAAGGAAAATAGCAGTTTTTAATTCCTTTCAGGGCTGCCTTGTTTGATTAGCACCACGCTCTATGGCCAGTACTTACATGACCAAAAGAATGTTATCTTGGCATTTAGGCTCATAATTCCAAATGTGACACAAATGACCTGGACACTACTTGTGTCAAACACAAAGGGGGCTTAATGTAAAATACAAACTTTGAGGCCTTTTGTGCCCACTTCTGCTGTTCAGCATCCACTCAGGCCTGACGGGCACCATCTCCTGGTTTCAATCCGCATGTCTGGTTCACCAGCTGTTTCTTGGCTCATTACTTTTGATGCGGTTCCCAAGGCTGTGAAACTAAAGCCTCCTTGGCACTTTTTTATTTTTTTAACTAGACAGAGGAAAGAAACATTTTCATCTTCTCATTGCAGTTTTTAATGGAACATCAATTTTTTTTTTCCTTGTTATATGTGAAGTGATGACTAGTCAGTGATAAAGTACTGAAGCGTGAAGAAACAGCACGAGAAAAAAATGGCAGGAATGGCAAATCGCCATCTAGGGACTAAAACACACACAGACACACGCACACACGGGCTCATTTAGGACCAGTAAATGAGAAAGGATCTCTCAAAAGATGTTCTTCCATGGGTGAGAGTCCATAATTGTTTATTTGATTCATTTGTTTTCCTTTGGAAAGAGAAATGTTTTAAAATGTGGCTCCTTTTTTATCACGGAAAAATTTTGAGTCATAAGGATCTTAGAGTCCAAAGATTCCTGGGATAAAATCTACCAAGGCATTAAACTAAGGTCTCCAAAATGAAGGTAAAGTCTGACGACATCTACTTCACAGTGTGGGTCAGTAGACAAGCTAGAACACTCTACTTGACCTATTGGATTTTTTCCTATTGATTCTGATTCTGAAGAAAAAGAGAAATAATTGAATGTTCTGACCAATGGGGAAAAAGGTCACGAAGGACACAAGCGATAGAATATTTTAGTTAAAAAACTGTATTCATCTACACATAATAAAACAGGTAAAATAATAAATACATGTATTCCAATGAAGAATGCATGAAAGGTCTTTACAAACATTTACCTTACAGCAAATATTATGGTTATTTGCTTCTCTGCGTTTTGATTTCTGACTTTCACCTCCCCTCAACATTAGCCCTTCACTTCCAAGGCCCTCTCAGGACCACTGATCACCCAGAACAGCTCTAAAATGATACATACCATTCCTCTCTAGGCCCTTTGATTTCTCGTTCTAGCTTTTACTTCTACCATATCCCCTCTTAGGCTTTATCCAAACCTCCAGTCACATTCTTCCAAGTCTGTCAGAGCACCACAAGTTCTGAACCAAGATCAAGGCAACTTTTATTTAACTTCCTGGAAGCTGGCCCTGGGCCCTTGACTGCTGTTAAAGTTGCAGAATTACACCAATAGGTACTCTTGCAAAGTCCGGATCTATAATCTCAGCTAGGCCTCCACACTGTCCAGAATTCTTGTATGTTTAGATATCATTAGCTCCAACAGATTTGGCCCAAACTTTGCAACTTTTCTTAAGCCTGCTTTACCAGTTCACTGCCCTATTCTCTCCAAATATTTCCCCCTCTTGCTTCATGTATAAGATAAGGTCACTAAGAGTGAACTCCTACTGCAACCCTAAAAAAAATGCTCATCTGTATCCAACACCAAGAGTTCCTGAGAAAGAGGCATCACTCTTCCTGCTCAAGAGCAATATGTTTTCTGTCACCAGAAATCTATTCCCACTCTCAGGAATATCTTCATCCACCCCATAGGACAACTCTTTCTCTCCTGGACACATCCTATTACTCTATTCTTTGCTGATTCCAATCCAACCTTCTCATTACTCATGAGTAATCTTGCACACCAATCTTTCTGAAACATAAGCCTAAGCAGTCTTGCCCTACGCTTCAGATCCTTTAGAAGCTCCTTAGCATCACTAGGAAAAAAGTCCAGATTCCTTAGCATGGAAGAACATGTCCCTTGTAACCTGGTCCTCCCCCGCCTCTCCAACTCCATCTCCATTCCTAATTTTCCACCTGATGCTTCTGCTGTCACTACCCTCTTACTGTCCCCTAAACACTGTTAGCTTACAAGTCTCTGCTTGTGCAGGTATCTCTGCCTGGAATGTCTTTTCACTGTCTTGTCATTCATGATTGTTCTTCGTGTCTTTGATACAGGGCTACCACCTCTTTGATACCTTCTTATCACCTATAATGACCCACTCTAGGCTAAATGCCTGGGCATTACCATAACATCCTTCTCATGATTCTTTCTTAGTCCTTAGCATGCCTTCATCATTAATTTATATATTTAGTTATTCTCTCCTTCAAACAAATTTACTGTAGAAACATTGAAACTATACCTAGGCCAAACAAAAAAAAAGATACCCAACCTATATAATTCTTCTACCCAGATGAATCAATAGTATTTTTTGGCACATATTCTGATATGCATTTGTAGTATGTATATATAAATATATGATCTTTTTTTTTGAAACAGAGTCTCACTCTGTAGCCCTGGGTAAAGTGCTATGGCATCATAGCTCACAGCAATTTCTTTCTTCCTTTTTTTTTTTTGCAGTTTTTGGCCAGGTCTGGGTTTGAACCCGCCACCTCCAGCATATGGGGCCAGCACCCTACTCCTTTTCGCCACAGCCACTGCCCCTTTTTCTTTTTGGTTGTGGCTGTCAATGATTTTTAGCTGGCCTGGGCATGTTTCAAACCCGCCACTCTTGGTCCTCGGTCCTAATCAGTGCTGTAACCACTGTGCTATGAGCCCTGCCAAGCTCACAGCAATTTCAAATTCCTAGGCTTGGGGCAATCCTTCCCTTAGCCTCCTGAGTAGATGGGACTACAGGCAGCTGCCACAATGCCTGGCTAGTTTTCTATTTGTTTGTTTGTTTTGTTTTGTGTTTTATCGCCATGGCATCACACAGCTCACAGCAACCTCCAACTCCTGGGCTTAGGCGATTCTCTTGCCTCAGCCTCCTGAGTCGGTGGGACGACAGGCATCTGCCCCAATGCCTGGCTATTTTTTGATTGCAGTTTGGCTGGGGCCAGGGCCGGGTTTGAACCCACCACCCTCAGTATATGGGGCCAGCACCCTGCCCATTGAGCCATAGGCACCACTCTAGTTTTTCTATTTTTAGTAGAGACAGGGTCTTGCTCTTGCTCAGGCTGATCTCGAACTCCTGAGCTCAAGCAATTCACCCACCTTGGCCTCCCAGAGTGCTAAGATTATAGATATGAGCCACCATGCTTAGCCAAATACATATATGATTCTTTGATAGTGGGTTTATAAATATTGTTCTATGTCATACACTTTTTAAAAAAAATTTTTTTTTCAAGACACAGTCTCACTATGTCGCCCTTGGTAGAGTGCTATGACATCACAGCTCACAGCAATCTCAAACTCTTGGACTTAAGGGATTCTCTTGCCTCAGCCTCCCAAGTAGCTGGGACTACAGGTGCCTGCCACAATGCCTGGCTATTTTTTGTTGCTGTTGTTTAGCTGTCCCGGGCCGGATTCAAACCTGCCACCCTTGGTGTATGTGGCTAGTGCCGTAACCACTGTGCTATGGGCGCCAAGCCTATGTCATACACTTTTCAGTTAACAGCACTGTAGATATCTTTCCTTGCCAGTAAATATACATACTCAAAATTTTGAAAGCTGCTGAGCATTACATTGTATGAATGTTTTATTAAAACCATTCTCTATTGTTAGTCATTTAGAATATTTCCACTTTTCATTATTATAATCAATGCTTCAGTGATTATGCACAAATATTTATACACATTTCTGATAAGGATATTTTCATAAAATAAATTCTTAGAAGTAGAATTTCTGCATCAAGGGGAATTGTGGAGAGTGTTGGTAGATATTTTGTACAACAGGAGAATCACTCTGTATTTAAGTGCTGGTCTATTTCTCTTCCTTCCCATTAGTCTTGCTGCCTCCAAGTTGGAGACATGGTGTTGTCAGTTGCTATGTCCCTAGAACCACACTTTAAGTATCACTGCCTCACATCAGAGTCAAACATGTCAGAGATTCATGGCTCCTGGCTGAGTGCCCTTCTCTAAGAACAGGGAAACATAAAGCAGGACATCAGGATCATCAACCCCATACAGACTTAGTTCTACTGTTTTCAAGAAAATAAATCAACATAACAATATGATAAACAGAGTGTTTGGATCTACGTATCATATGAAGGCAGTATTTATGGGCTGTGTCATTCCTGTGAGGATTAATCAAGTTTTTCATTGCCTTGAGGCCTTTTTTTTTTTTTGCCATAGTAGTACACTTGCCTCCACTAGATAATATACATATCTTTATTTTTCTCAATTAAGAGAAAACTACTGGAAAATGGCAACGATTCTTTGTATAACTGTAAGTTTGTGCTCTTATAAGCCCTCAGTAAGTGGTTTTTAATCACCAGATGCACTGACTCTTGATCATAAAACTACCGGAAGGGACAAGGCCTTGTTCTGCTAATATTTCAGCGTCTGATATAGAATCAGATAAGGGAATTAACTGCCTTGCCTGGTGAGCCCTGGGCAGGCTTGTAAACATAGAGCTGATGGTGATTCGGCTCAGATGCACTCACAGGTGGCAGGGAGTGGACAGTTATTAGGAGTCCCATATTAGGTGAAAGGCCATTTCAGCACCTTATATAACTCTTGCCGTGGCCGCCCAGACCCCACCCTCCAACCCATTGGTTCCTTTCGGCACTATGTTCCTAATATTTTGTACTTCTAACTTGAACATGTTTTCTGAATGACACACAGCTTCCCATCAACTTTAAAGAATGTTAGAATTTTCTCTAAAAGGCAATAACAGGAATATGGGAGAAAAAGAAATTAGTGTCTGAGAGACATTATCCACTCACTAGCATGGCTCAAGTACTTTCAACTTGAATTCTACAGCAATCAAGCACTCCAAGCTCAAGGTTCAAGATGAACCATCAGCTCTTAGTCTAGAAAGTCAGAAATCACAGCTGAGCACCATGAGATGGAGGAGGAGGAGTAAAACAGGTTCAAGCTTACCATGTGAGGTAAAATTGCTACTAAGAAACTTGAAGCTGGGGGATAACTAATCCGTTCATTTCTATACAATGTTCCGCTTCTTTCAGACAGCAATACAGAAAGAAGCTTCTGTTAATATTCTTATTTTGTCAAGAGTTGCATTTGTGGGGGCTCTGTCCTGCCCCCCACGCAACAGTTCCACCCAGAGAGCAGGGCGTCCACCTCCATTTCTCCTTCCCCTGCTTCCCAGCCTTTAAGGTTTCCTGAAGCAGCACAACGCAAACAAGGGGGACAGTTGTAGGCTGTTAACTTTGATTGCACAAGTAAGAATATTGGTAAAAACCCTCTCCCCTACCAGCTATCAGTAACATTAAGATTTGTTCAAGAACAGAACAGTCCAGAAAGACTGAAGAGAAGTTCTTCTCCACTTACGACAATTAGGAATTTTTTTTTGCTGTTTTTTGGCCGAGGTTGGGCTTGAACCTGCCACCACTGGTATATGTGGCCAGTGCCCTACTCCTTGAGCCACAGGTGCCACCCTAAGGACAATTAGGAATTTAAGACACCATATATCCACATCACGTTCTTATTTTTCTCACTTCATGAAAAATGTGTGAAAACTTCATAATAGGGCAACACGGCATTTTGGAAACACTCCTTTAGTCTACAATGCCCCCCATCCCAAATTTCCTAAGCGCGAACCTCACAGCAGCTCCTTCTGTTTCCCTCCTGCTGCCCTCCCCGTGCTCTTAGCTGGGCCTGGTCCCTCTTCGATTCCATTGCCAAGCAACACCCCTTTTTCTTACTTACCTCTACCTCCCTCCAGTCCTCTCCTTTACACTGCATCCTGGATATGCTGATTACTCCCGGTTCCCGGGACTCAGCACCACTGAGCAGGAGAGAAGGGCACACAGGATCTGCCCAGTTCACGTACAGTTGCATCGTATCAGGGAAGCCCGGTTCACGTCCACAGTTGCGTGATATCAGCGAAGCATTCCCAGCACCTCTTGCTCGGGCCCACTTAATCCCCTTCAGGGGCAGCACCTGCGTCTCCTTGCCTGACTTGGTGGTTTCTTCGCTGGACCAGCTGCTCTGTTGTTCTAGCTAGAGTGCAGTGGTGTTGTCTTAGCTCACTGTAACCTGAAATTCTTAGGCTGAAGCTACCCTCTTGCCTCAGACACTAGTGTAGCTAAGACTATACACACGCACCACCATAATTGGCTAATTTTTTGTAGAGATGGGGGTCTCACTCTCACTCAGGCTGGTCTCAAACTCCTGACCTCAAGCAATCTTCCTGCCTCAGCCTCCCAGAGTGCTGGGCTTACAGGTGTGAGCCATAACACCCAAGCACTATTCTATTTTTCTCTTGATTAGTACAATTGTTATTTTACCCATGTTTATTATTCATTTTTTGTCCACTAACATACTTTTTCTATTCCTTTCCTATACTGTGCATCTTAATAATGTTTTAATTTTTGCTCAATTTGAATGAAGTTCCTAATAAAGACATTAATCACACCATAATTGTTACAAAAGAGGTTTTTGGTTTTTGCTTTTATTTTGGTTTAAAGTTTATAGACATTTCAAAATTTAATATAGTTAATTCTGCCTACTTGTTACAAATTCTTTTTTTTTTTTTTTGAGACAGAGCCTCAAGCTGTCCCCCTGGGTAGAGTGCCATGGCATCACAGCTCACAGCAACCTCCAACTCCTGGGCTCAAGTGAGTCTCCTGCCTCTGCCTCCCAAGCAGCTGGGACTACAGGCGCCCGCCACAACGCCCGGCTATTTTTTGGTTGCAGCCGTCATTGTTGTTTGGCGGGTCCGGGCTGGGGATTCGAACCCGCCACCTTAGGTGTACGTGGCTGGCGCCTTAGCCGGTTGAGCTATAGGCACCGAGCCTACAAATTCTTAAGTTTAGCAAGTTGCCTAAGCAAAAGTAATAAAGAAAAGAAAAAGAATGTTGTTCTGTTGTCTGGGATTGGTAAACATTCCATTATCTTTTCATGTTCAGGCCCAGCCATCAGATCAGCTCCATGAATGGGGTCAAAGATCAAAGCCAGCTCCCCTTACTTCCTCATTAGTGAGGAAGGACTGGGAAGAGATGATATGAGATGGGTTTGATGCTTGGGTGGAGAGTCCAACCCTGAAGAGCAGAGCACCTCTTCCTCTGGATTTGGAACAAGCATTTGGGTGAGTTGTCTGTGGGTAGTCAGGAGGGTGAGATCCTGCCATCCATAGAGAGTGGGGGGAGGAAGAATGGGTGTTCCAGGACATCTTCTCCCAAATTTCTTTATTATAAACCTCAGTCCTCTTTGCATTTACTCACTCTTTGCAAAACCCATTTTGCATTTACTAATTTTTCTCTTCTTGGAGAAAATAACCTGGGACTGTTAACTGTCATTCTGGAGTAAGTCACATTAAGACGTTCCTGAGCTTTTATCTAAATGAGAAAATTCATATTATTGACACAAAAGGAACTTGCAAACTGTTCATACCTGTGGTGTTCCTTTTTGACTTCTGAAACCATCTTCACAGGGCTAACAAGAATTACAAGCCAGGCCTTATGCGACACTATATTAGGCATTAACCAGGGTGTGCTGCTGCTGAACTTTCACCCACTTCCTTGCAATTCACTGAGAATTACATAGTGTGCTGACCACTTGCTTCTCTATTGTTCCTATGGATAGGATCTCTGATGCTAGATTCAGAAGACTTTGCCCAAGCATTGTTTATTTTGATTTTTAGATCCTGAACTCCAGCAGAACAGCTGATACCAACCAGTCTGAAGACCCCCACCAGGGAACTCACTCAGATGCGGTCTCTTCATCTCCCTGTCCCATGATTTCACCCCCTACTTGTTGACCAGACAGTAATCTCTCACCTCAGCCCACCATTCTTCCCACCATCCATCCAGATCCCTTAACAACCCTGTTCCCAAACCTCTTCAGGAGCCCGATCTGAGATTTCCTCTGGTCTCCTCTCATAGCAACCCTACAATTAAAGTCTTTCTCTGCCGCCACCCTCAGCATCTCAGTGTACTGCTTTGCCCTGCATTGGACAATGAACCTATTACAGTCACACTTCTCTAAAAACTGTTCCTATGGGCTGCTTACTGCTTCTACTTAAGAACAGAGGAGACCAAACTAATCGCAAAGGTCATTTTAGGATGAAAATTGGCTGGTCTTACTGCCAATCACTTCTGCTCCAGGAGGAGTTTCATCTGGGTCCAGAAAGGCCTCTGTCTGCACTTCCTCCTACTTTCCACACATATGGCTTTCAGTAGACACCTCTTTGTAAACCCCGCACATGCTTCTCAAGGAGCTCTAGTTCCAGACTTGCTCTGTGATGTAAAGTAAGCAAAAAATAAGCAAGAGCAGTGAAACCATTGTGGCGGTATATGAATGTTGTATAATTTTTTTCACTCTCTTACATGTATTTCTATAAAGTCATTGCAAAAAACACAACCCCTCAAACATTCTAGAATCCAAGCCATTGTCATTCCCCAGAGGCTACTGTTTTGGATTTTCAATTTCAACTGTTTCCGTTGTTTCTTAATGTCTACCCTTGTATCACTAAACAGCAGTCTCTTACATTGCTACTTTTGTTGTCTAAGTTTTAGGCCTTGTCTGTTGCTATCCCTTTATGGAAGATGAGAATTTATTTTATTCTTCCTTCACTCAAATTCTTTCCTTACTCTCATCCTTCCGATATAATTACAATTTGGAGCTCAATTAATTTATACATGTTGTATTTTCCATAACTAAGTAAATGTTATGTGTAGCTGAGCCATATAGTATATTATATTTGCATTTGTTTACTTATGCAAAAACTTGTTCTCTCTGGAGTTATCAGCTTTTTTCCCCCCTTTTTCTCTTGCACAGATTTCTAGGTATCTCTTTAATCCATCACTCAGTTCTTGTATGAAATCTAAGTTTCCTTCCAGTAAGTTCCAACACGTCCTGCACTTCATCAGCTTCATCATCTCGCAGACAGTTCACTCAGTGAGCAGACTGGGCCATCTGCTGTGGCGGTTGAGACCATCATCTTCACTTCTAGGCTTTTGGCTCCTTCACTGGTTGTGAATGACAGAGGTAAACTCTAGATAAGCAAGCTGGTGCATGTACTCTGAATAGGATTTTCTAGTATTCTATACCAAAAGGGGATCTAAAGCAACGTAGCAGTATCCTCTCGGGGGTAATGAAGTATTTTCAGTAGGTACCATCCTAAGTTGTCATGCTTAATTGTCTTTTCAGCTACTCCTTTTATTTCATTTACCCATGTCCTTAGCATGAGATTCTGTAAAATACTTACTTAACATATTAACATTCTCTCTAACTTTAGACAAGGCAGCAATATTTTCTTACTATATATTCAATTAGCAAAAAATGAAGAAACAAAATACATTGTGATAGTATATCAACGCTATCTTGAGAAAAATGCCATGAAAATATGTTGCTGGGCACAAAAATTGACACAACACTTTTGGGAATGTGCCAGTATTTTTAAAGAAGACCAGAATAAGCCAGCCTGAAACATGCCTCTCAGGATTATTCTGAGTAACAACAGACACAGGAATAACTCTGAAAATAGCATAGAAGTTAGCCTTTTATAAGAGAAATCTTATAGAAATCTTATAGATTTCTTTCTAAAAAAGAAATCTCCACTTGTAAGGATAGCTAGCTCCCTCTGTGCTGGGAAGAAAAGGGTGACTAAATCACAGCGGATTTTTCTCAATGGAGAAAGCACTGACTCCAACCCACACTCTTGCTTATCTTCCTGTTCATCTCCCCCCAACTAGACTTCCCCCTCTCCTTTGTTTTCAACTGAAGACAATATTTAAGCCTGAATTCTAAGCCACCTCTTTGAGATTAACTCATTTTTCCTGGGGTATCTCTCACATATACTTGAAGTATATACATGCTAGTAAAACTTGTTTTTCTCATATTAATCCGTCTTTTGTTATGGGGTGCCAAGCTAAGAACTATGAAGGGTAGAGGGAAAATTATTTTTTCCTCCCCTATACAACAGAACTAAAAAATCATTCTATGGCCCCGGCAATTTTAATCTGGGGATCCATTTTTAAGAAAATAATGTAAAACATGGAAAAACTATGCATAAGAAGGTCACAGTGGTGTTATATGAAGTACTGAAAACTTGGTAATAATAATGGTCATTAAAATGGAAATGACTAAATAAAATGATAGTTGTATGTCCAGGTGTATTGTGGTTACTATGTAAAACATACATGTTAAGGATTGAAACCATCAACCCATACAACTATGTCTGCATGAGCAAGACTTTACTATTCCAATATTCATTAGTATATCTTTAACCTTCTAACAGTCTCTTGCCCAGACAAATAATTTTATTCTTCCTAATAAGACATTCTCAGCAGACCCATCAACTTTTCCACAAAAAACATCAGTTGCCAATTGACAATTTACGTGCTACAATTGTTTGAACCCCTTCACTCAAAATCCTTGCTTTGCTATTTCCATCATCCTAAACAATTACACCACGATTGCCAATCTATCCTACTCAAGATTTGTTCATTGAAAGATTCCCCTTAAACAAAACTCAGGAATTTCAGTAAAATCTGATCTTCCCTGACGCTTCTAAAACACTACCAGAGCTCTGTCGAGATGGGTCACTCAGTGAGTAATGAATGTTGCCCTGTAGTGTCAACAGATTGTGCTGGTGGTATTTGAGGAGCTGGTGGTCAACAATGTAGAAAAACTATGTAACATACACATGTAGAAAAGGAAACAATAGTAGAGGATTGGAATTTTGCCAATTCCTTAAAGCCTTTTTATGGTATTTAATGGAATAAAGGAACATTTTATGGTATTGTATATAATAAGGGCAGGACTTACTTCAATAACCAAGAATTTATTTTGGTACAAGCCACCTTTTAATGTGTAAAGATCAGATAATGGTAAAACTGTGCAACTTGTTATTCTCTATTGTGTTGTGTAGAACAATCAATAACAATCCAGGGAGAAGCTTACTTAGATAGCAAACTGAGCTATTCATATTCTAATTATGCTTGTAGAATGGAAATGCTTATGGGCTCAGTTGTAATGAAAACAATCCAAAAATGCTCTAAAGTCACTTAGTTAATATTGAGAAATAATCAGGAGGACATTGACAGTGGCCTTTAAGTGGGTTTTGATATTTAATGGGACAGAAGCTTTTGACAATAGTTTGCTTACTTAAATGTCCTGAAACTAACACAGTATAGACACATCTCACCAAATTAAAATCTAGGCTTTATTAACAGAAATCTTATAGTCACTGGGTTCTATAGTGAAGGAGTTCAGGGAATTTTACCCCCAAATATGACTGCTTGGTATAAAGAATATTTTGAAGTAAAGGCCCTTAGAGATCAGCAGGCATTGGAAAGGACTTCCCCTCTATCTGCATAAAACCACATGGATTCATCAAAAAGAACAATTGCCTTTTTTTCCCTTCTCTGGTTATCTCAATGTATTTCAAGAAAGAAGATCAAGGATACGACCACAACTGGCCCAACCCCTTTTAAATACCTGTCTTTCAGGTTAATTTTCAAGGATTATCATTTACAGTCAATTTATTTCTGTTATCCATTCATTCTCCCAATTATCTATTCATCCTCCCTAGTAACCATTTACTGCCCCTAAACAGAATTACCTATATTCCTCATCTCCCCCTCCATCTAAAATGAGGGCAGATAAGCTTTTGAATTCTATTGGGATACTGGGTAATTGCTCTGTGATTTTGGCCCTGTGCATGGTAAATAACTCTTGTTCTCTTATTAATCTGCCTTATTGTGAGTTGATTTTTCAGGGCACAGGGAATCTCTTCATCACCACAGTAGTGTTTATCAAATACATTTCCTATCATTGTATGAAAACCAGGGAGAAAAGCTGGCACACAGATTTTGCCACAACTGGTAAGAGTAGCTTTCAACTATTTCTTATACGCCTGGCAGTTATCTGTTTTGTGTCAAGTTTTCTAATGCAGTCAAATTTTGATGGCTTGACTTGTTAAACTGGCTCTGGTTAAGGCAATGTGTGGTCAGGCAATCAGGTAAGTGTCATCTTCTTCACCCATACTGAAATTGCCCCTATGAATTTATGAAGGGGTGCAAAGCAAAAACCAGAATAAAACACCCCCAAACTGTGAAAGAACAGGCCTACCTAATAATCAAAACTCTGTGAAGGCTTAGCAAAAATAATGATGATAATCAGCCACTGCCCCCGCCTTTGCTTGATAACAGTGATGGTCCCCTTGTTTGCTTCTCTATAATTACTACTCTAGAGGGTACAGCTGGTACATGTAAAGATTTTTAACTTTTATCATTGAGAAAATATCACCTGTTTGGAACCTAGGGGTAGTGCTTTTTTTTTTTTTTCAGACAGAGTCTTACTATGTCACCCTTGGTAGAGTGTCATGGCATCATAGCTCACAGCAACCTCAAACTCTTGTGCTTAAGTGATTCTCTTGTCTCAGCCTCCCAAGTAGCTGGGACTACATGTGTCTGCCACAACGCCCGGCTATGTTTTGGTTGTAGTTGCCATTATTGTTTGGCAGGCCTGGGCTGGATTCAAACCTGCCAGCTCCGGTGTATGTGGCTCGCACCCTCGCTGCTGAGCTACAGGTACTGAGCCCTATGGGCAGTTTCTGAGATATCTTCCAGGAACTGCATTTCAGTGGATTGGCTGACCCACCCAGACAGTGGCCCATACCAAAGACTGCTGATTACACCCCCAAACCATCCAATTAGCAGACTCTGATTATCTAACCCTCTACCTACCACACTGTCTTTAAAAACCCTGTCCCCCCCCAATTCTGGGACAGGTGGACTTGAGTGATTTCTGCCTTCTCTCTAGTCTCCCTGCTCAGGGCTGTGCAGAATAAACTCTTTTCTGCTGTGAACCCTGCTGTCTCTGGGTATTGGCGTCCCCTTGGGCAGCAGGCAGATGAACCTGACTGGGTGGCAATAATACTGTTTATTAACTCTTCAATCTTTGTTCTCTATGGAATAAATGAGCTGCAGGGAGGGTGAAGTGCATCAAGATGGGCAAGGCAACAAGAGAAACAGGATCTATCAACAAAGAAGTCTAAATATCTCACTCTGGTAAGACCAGGAGGTTTATACAGCTTCTATTCCAGGAACAGACATGCTGATGACCAGAATAAAGACAGACATTAAGATTAATGTGGTAATTTTATTTAATATTTACCATTCAGCAGCAACCAACATGAACATCTGAGCTAACAAAATCTCTTAAAATGTTCTATGTAGTTGCTTCAGAAATACACGCACATGATAATTCAACTGCTCACTGCCAAAAAGTTTTAAAAAAAAAGTGGCTTCAAGAGCAAATAACACTGATTTATACTGTGCTCAAGCACTAGTCAACAAATCTATTAAATTACACAGGAAAAGGAAATCAAAGCTTTGTTATCTTATGCATGTCATCTTATTTAAGTGGAAGGTTTTACTTCTTTAAAGCAACAGAAATATGGATCTTCATATATATGTGTGTGTATATATATGTGTGTGAATGTGATTACAAACACAAAGTGTTATCATCAAAAGCAAAAGCTAGTTCAAAAAACTTCTGACTGCAAAACTTGCAAGATACAAAGCTAAAATGCATATGTTCCTTTTCTCAATTATGAACACTTTCACTAAACATAAATATTTAACATATATTAATTTTTCCGACATTCAAAATTGTAAAGTCAATATGGCAGAATTATTGTTAAAAGCACATATGTACAAATATTCTTTTTCCATACATAAAGTATTTGGCATAATTATAACAATCATACTGCATCCACAACTGTTCGCTTTAATTTTTACTTTTGTTTTTTACACATAATGGTATCTCTTATTAAAATTAACCAGTTATATACAAAAATACTTGAACATTTATTATAGAAAACCTCTATAACCAGCCTCAACAGCAAATTCCTGCTGAACGGTTTCATTAAGAGAATATAAAAAAGTGGTCACTGCCTTCCAGGTAAGCTATCAACAAAACAAACACGGTTAAACGAAAATGAGCTTCCCAACAAAAGAGGGAAAATATTTAACAGTATGATTTAAAATACAGTTCATATCTATTGTCAATTGAGTGTTATAAACAGTCAGTAAAAGAAAAAACAAAGGTACAAAATACATTACTACATACAAGGTGCTTTTTCACACTCCTACAACCGTGGCATCAGCATTCCTATCTAGACCTACGATGGATGCTACGTTGCAATATTCAAGCTAGAGCAATCTACAGCCATCCTCCTTCACCAAAGGACAACAGGTCAGCTAAGAAAGACAAGCTCCACTGGTAAGAATGGAGAGTTACGAGGAATTTTTTTTTTTTTTATTTTGTGCAGGATTGAAAGTTAATGCCCTTGCCTCTTGTAAGTCCTTTTGCCATTTAATCATGCTAATATATTTTCACTGAGGTTTTTTCTTCATTTACGCTATTGATTTAATACTGTCCTCTATCGATTTCTGAATTCTTGCTAATGGGACACAGTAATTTGTGCCTGTTTAATACTTGAACATCTGCTCTTCTTCAATGACAAATTTTATATAGGAAACGATCAAGTAAGGAAGCACAAAATTCAAGTAAACAGTTCTCTTGGAGTCTCTTGCTTCATCTAGCCGATTGGAACTCTGAAAGCAAATTGCACCTTGAAAAGAAATACAGTAGATACCATGGTGCCAGGGTAGTAAGGGATTTAGCAACTAATTTACAAAGTGGAATTTTAAGAATGTAGACAGCTGTCAAACAGCAAAAGCAACCTTATATAAGTATTTGTTTCAAGAATAAAACAATTTCCAGTTCCAATCCTTTGCAACCCCTTAAGTATTTATATTGTCTAACTAGCCTCCTTTAACCTTTAATTCTGATGACCCGCCCTGATTATTCTACTCAGGGGAAGAGCCAGAACCCCCTCTGTATTTACAGAAGTCTTCTAAGTAAGGACCATCGTGTTAGGATGTGCATTGACTTAATAAGCTTTCTCCGAGTATCAAGTATTCAGTAAAAAGGATACAACATTATCACGCATTGCATTGTTTGACAACATCGTATTGGTTTTAAGATTAAACTATGTAAAAAAAGTGAACATAAAAAGGTACAAAAGGAGTCTTTAATCACTACTTACCACTTTCAAGTGAGAAATGCTTTAATGAAATTCAGCCATACTTCATTTAACATCTGGCGTTTTAGATCAGTAACTTTTTAATATTGTGCAACATTATATTAATAAGCAAGTTTTAATTTCATTCATTGAAAGAAAGATCTGAGTAAGTTATTAAAGTGCCTACACTAAATGTCTTCTCATCATATTTTGTAAACGGGCAAAGAATCCGTCGCAGGTACATAGAAAAGTGACTTATAACTGAGAGACCTTCCTGGGCAGAGGCCGCGGCCGCGGGCCAGGGTCAGTCCTCCGGTTCCCGTTCTCCAGGTGGCTCGATCGCGCCGCCAGAGGCTTGGGGGGCAAGGCGGGCGGCTCGGCAGCCACGGGGATGGAGAGGCTGTGAGGTAGCGGGACCGGGCGCCGCAGAGTCCGCTCGTAGACGCTGTACGGCGGGGGGGTCTTGCTCTCCTTGCGCACCGGCTCCTCCGGCCCGCAGCCCGGCACCGACCCCGGCGCCGCCGCCGACTGTTCATTCACCTGATTTTCAAAGCCTGAGGTTTCCGACGTACTACACCGGCTGAGAGAAGAAATCCCGCTGCTGTAGCTGCCCGACAGGACGGGGGAGTTGGAGATGAGTCCTGGGGAGTGGTATTCCACTGGAGAGGGGGTGAAGGACTGCACAGAGCCCTGCTCCCACGGACAAAAGGGAGAGACCAGAGTCAGGAACTGTGGGACCGGCTGGCCTGTCCCCCTGTCCCCAAATGCACATGGTGAAGCCCTATCCCCCATCTGGGAGGTGGCTGTATTTGCAAACAGCACCTTTAAAGAGCTGATTAAGTTAAACTGAGGCCATCAGGGTGGGCCCTAACCCAATCTGGCTAAGTGTCCCCACAGGAAGAGGAATTTGGACACACACAGGACCCTAGGAATGTGGGCACACAGCTAGAAAGGCCAGGCCAGAAACCACGCACCCCTCCCCACCCCACCCCACCTTGATCTTGAACTTCTAGTTTCCAGAATTAGGAGAAAACAATTTCTGTTGCTAAAACCACCCAGTCCATGGTGTTTTGTGAGGGCAGCCGGAGCCTGAATAATACAAACACCCAGAGTCAAATCTGAGTGTTGTTTGTAGCACTAAAACACACAACAGATACGCATCTATCTGCCAGGCCCACCAGAAATTGCATTCAGCTCACTGCCCCCTTTTACTCCCTATCATTTTCAGATAGAAAGAGGATAAAAGTAATCAATAAGAGACTTCAGAGGCGTACAATTAATTAGCCCTACATTTTAAAAGAGAGGAAACTGGTGAGAAAAGCTGAGGGGCACATTTCACTTTTCCAACTCAGCAAGGCATGAGCTCAGAACTGCAGGACACGATGGGGCAGCTGTGGGAGTCTGGGTGGGACAACTGTCCCACCCCCCACTCCCAGCCCCTGAGCTGACGCTGCAAGCTGGCAGTCCTTGGGCTCTGGTCTGAGATGTGAGCTGCTTCACCTGTAGTGAAAACCTGATTTAGTTCCTAATGTGTAAAGAACGGGAAAATTTCACATAGAACTCCAGATTTCTGGCATTTATAAAGAACTAGAAGTTCTGGCAACAATGGCACACAGTCTCTTAACAGAGATTATATATGTATATATATATATATAGAGAGAGAGAGAGAATGTTACTCTGTTTGCCCAGGCTGGAGTGGAGTGTGGTGGCATCAGCTTAGCTCACAGCAACCTCAGATTCCTGGGTTCAGGTGATCCAACTGCCTGAGCCTCTGGACTATAGACAGGTGCCTGCCACAATGCCTGGCTGGTTTTTCTATTTTTAGTAGAGGTAGGGTCTGGCTCTTGCTCAGGCTGTTCTCAAACTCCTCAGCTCAAGTGATTCTCTTGCCTTGGCCTTCCAGAGGGCTAGGATTACAGGCCTGAGACACTGTGTCCAGACTGTAGATAATCTTTTGATTCTGAGCGGGGGCTATCTCCTTAGATGGGGCACACATTCTTCAGCTGACCACAGTTCCCACTATCCCACATGTTTTCCACCCAACCTCCTTCATTCATTTATGTCAGCTCTCTGGATTCACTTGACATCTGAATTTGTTGCTTTCCCAACTGGTATCCCAAAGAAAATCAGTCCTAAAGAGATGGTCTGTGAAAAAAGGTTTCCACTGGGAAATGCCACATACTCTACACCATTTTAACATTTTAGAGTCTTCCAATAAAGAAACCTAAACAACTTTGTTTGTCCTTGTGTTTTCTAAACTTATTTGACTGTAGACCATTTTTTAATTTATCACATGATGCCTTAGAAAACTGATGTTCACTTCAGAAATGCTGGCCTAGGATAACTTTGCTGTGGTCTCTCTTTTTAAATGAAACAATGCTGGGAGACACAGATCCTTTCATTTAATAGAAGTCTAAAATTAAGCAAGGCCAATTAAGAGATCCCAATTCACTGCTGTCTTTGTCAAAAATTAGACTCGAAATTCAAAATACTGCAGGTCAGCTCAGCCTTATCTGTAGGGTTAAACTATCATTTAATTGCTAAAAAAAAAAAAAAAAAAAAAAACCTCACTAAACTCTGTTAAGGCAAAGCTAGTAACTTGGTAGCAGTGTGCCCCCTAATGTCCCCAAGAGTTATCACACAAATGTCCGGTCTATTTTCTCTTCCTTTGAACGCCGTTTGTAAAAGATGCAGCTTCAGATTGCATATGGCCAGTTAAAATATATGCAGGTCTGCAGAGAGATAGTATACATCAGCTTGCTAACTAGGAGTATTTGGTAGCTACTCAAACATTTTCAGCCCTTGGGTTCTTTGTATGGTTTAGGAATTCATCTCTAATACTTCTTATTGTCTTATCATCACTCTGTAAAGGCAAGATGAAAAATGCAGATGACAACTGCATAGCAACATGTGGGAATGCTCTGTACATGTAAACGCAAAGGTGTGGAAAAGCCACGTTGTTTCCTGCTCATCACTTCACGACGACGGGCTGTGGCTTCTGGAGTGAATGCTGCCACGTGCACTTTCTGGTAGCAGCTGCATTGCAGATGACAACAAAACCAGCAAATAATGTGCACTAACCAGCACATTTCTACATCAGGTATTTAGGCAATTCAAATAAGGTGCATTTCTTTGAGATTTTCTCCATTCTTTTTGGTTTTGTTTGCCAGTTTCTCAAATGCTATCGGCAATTACCGTTAGTACCACAGATATAACGGATCACAACCTGCCCCCCGTGTGTTTGTAGAGGTTAATTTGTCTTTTTCACATTAGCTAGAACTCATCAACCAGAAGGACACAGTGCGTGTAAATCCCGAGTCACTCAGGTACAAAATCATTCTTTCAACATTCACTTCAACCTCGTATTTGCCTCTGGTGCAGCAGCTCTGAACACCAACCACTCTTATGCACTGACAATCCTTGCGGCCAGTCTGATTCAATTTGGATAGAGACTAAATATTATTCTTTATCTTCATAAGGGATTTTATGTGTTTAGAGGTATTAAATAGGCTATGTCTGCATACCAATTCTGACCTGTAAAGCTTTCTATTTTGTTCCCTGGATTTTTAAAATCCATTTTACTGCCTTGTTTTTCATAATCAAGTATGCATTTCTAATGTAAATGAGATCCTGGATAGAAAATATTAAAAGGTAGAAAGTTGGATTTAGCTTTGTAAAAACATGCAAGGCTGACGATACAGGCTAAAAGACATAGGGTACATTTAGTAGATTGTGATTATTGATTTTTCTTTTTGCAGTTTTTGGCAAGGGCTGGGTTTGAACCCACCACCTCCGGCATATGGAGCTGGCGCCCTACTCCTTTGAGCCACAGGTGCCACCCGATATTTTTCAGTATGAGAGAGAAAGAGACATTGATTGAGATTGACATGCCCAAACTAAAAGACTAGGCTGAAATGACCTCAGAGGTATACTGGGACCACATACCCTCCCTAATTCAGCACATGCACTGACTCTAGTTTGGAAGTTTTCATTGCTACCACTTGGAGATGAGGCTGATCTCTGCAAACAAATGCTGCATTCATGAGGAGGTTCACCGAAAGTCCAGTGTTGTTTT
>NW_003852432.1:15696682-15714896 GCF_000181295.1 Otolemur garnettii | reverse complement strand
AAAAAAAAAAAAAGGAACCTGGGCCAGTCTCTGGCCTCAGTTTAAGGAAGGGGCTGTACCTTTAATGGAGATCGCCCAGCAGGGGAGGGGGAGACTGATGTTGTGTGTCTTGCTGGAGAAGCTGTAAATGGAGAGAGAAATAACATTTCGATTACAAAAACCCAGACGGTTAAATGACCATGTGCAGGTGCCCTCTGTGTTACAAACCCAGATGATCCACTGCACAAGGCCTCCTAAGCGGGGGGGTGAGAGGGGCAGGTAGGAATAGTGGGGAAACTAAACGATGCTTGTCCAAAACTGGTTCCTCATAAAGGACGGCATTCCCAGGACATGTGATAATTAGTGGAAAGTTATCAGGCTACACACGATGATTTGACCAAAATGGCAGGGCTCTAAACTGGTCCAATATCCTTTCCATGTCCCTAAAGTCCAAATGCTTCTCCACAGCTTACTCTATTTATAAGGTGCTTTTAGGTGTGTAGTGCTGGGGAGCAGTCTTTGGGGAGCAGCTGTTGACCTTGGCCCAGGCAGGGATAGAAAGACCAAAGCCACCTGGGCAGCTTAGAATAGGTGCATGAGAATATATTTGATCGGCCCCCTCTTTCACACTTTCGGTACTCCCCAAACAGATAGAAAACCCATGGCCATGGCCATATGAGAGGTGTGCAGTTTCCATGTCTCCCCCTGATGCCTCTGCTCAGGGCTTCACTTTCTCCCTGGGTGGGTATACTCTATGGATTTCATCATCATGGCAAAGAAGGGTGAGCTCTCTTTTTCTCTTGCTAGATTTCCAAGTCCTACAGCTGGGATGCAGTGTGTGTAATATCACTGCCCCTGGGTCCCTTTGTGGGTCAGAGTTGCACAGTGGAAG
Source organism: Otolemur garnettii (assembly GCF_000181295.1). Classification (NCBI taxonomy): domain Eukaryota; kingdom Metazoa; phylum Chordata; class Mammalia; order Primates; family Galagidae; genus Otolemur; species Otolemur garnettii. Next base: position 15,714,025 of record NW_003852432.1, on the reverse strand, counting down.
CCAGCCATGACACAGTCCATAGGGATAGGATAAGGCACGTTTCCCAATGCCACAAAGGCAGGTCTCTGTGACGTCAGGCTGTGTCGCTCTGGGACTAGTTGCCATACTCCCAGCCGTCAGAGGGAGGTTTGTGATTCATAAGAAAATTACGGAAAAGCTGAAAGGAAGACAGACAGACAGTTATAGAGCCCCACAACAGTGACCACAGATGGTGATGTGAGGACAGACCATGAGAGCAATCAGTGCAGAAGGGACGGCCGCCCTGCCAGTTAACGTGGGAAAGGGAAGGTCACCTGTGTGCTCTGGGTCCTAAGGGATCAGGGAGAATGGTTCCCTTTTACACTGTGGGCCGTGCAGCCTGCCTCCTGCATTCTGGGGCCGTCAGCACATGTCACATTCTAACCCCTGCATTAGTTCTCCTATTCTGTCACTCATGGCTGCTGATTATGAAAGAGATTGGGAACTGTATTTCTGCCATAGCTATGAAGCAGAAGTTAGAGTTAGAACTACTCCTTGGACGTTCTTCCTCTTGACTTAGGTATCCCTGACACCAACCACCATAGCCGCCTAGAACACAAAGCACATTTGCAGAGAGATTTCTCCCAAAGACCTAAAATAGTTTCATCAGTATCCTTGTCTTAAGGCTGGAACGGATGTAAGAACCCAACTACCACCAATATTATTGTTCCTTAAAGATGCTTTCAAGTCCTGAACTTGGGACACACAAGGTTTAAACTGGAGAGTGCCTGAATATATGAGCATCGTGAATGAAATATAAACAATCTGGCTAAAGTGTCTTGTTTTCCAAAGTTGCACTGATATATGGGGTGTTCCAAAGTCTCCAAACATAGGAAAAACTGCATAACAACAGATAATCCTGAAGCATGTTTGCCATGAGTGGGAGAGAAGACTTCATATGCCTATAGAAAGAGGTGGCCAACATGTAGAACTTTGTAAGTATTTTGTAAAATTTTGTAATGAATACTTTGTAAATAAAGGTAGTTTTAGTTACAATTTCCCTTTTTCCGCTGTGTATGGTAACTTGGGATGTCCTCTATTAACTATAATGTAGTCTAATGCAGATGATCAATGAGCTTAAAGTTTCTTCTTATTCTGTCTTAAGATCTCACATGCCTTTCAAAAATTTTTGGTAGCAGGACATGGTGGCTCATGCCTGTAATCCCAGCACTCTTGCAGGCTGATATGGGTGGACTGCTTGAGCTCAGGAGTTTAAGACCAGCCTGAGACCACATCTCTAAAAATAGCTGGGTGCTGTGGTGGGCACCTGTTGTCCCAGTTACTTGGGAGGCTGAGGGAAGAGAATTGCTTGAGCCCAAGAGTTTGAGATTGCTGTGAGCTATGATGCCATGACACTCCACCAAGGGTGACAAAGTGAGACTCTTTTTCAAAAAAGAAAAAAAAATTATTGGTGAATTGACTTTTAGCTCTGACAAGTATAAAGCAAATTAAGTGGCATTTAACTTATTTACAAAAGAGGCAAAGAAGGGAGATGCTAAAATATAGCAAATAAAGTATGAATGATCAATCTGGAAAAATCCATGAAAGAAACATTATCATATTTTCTCTTCTTCTCTCTCTCTCTTTTTTTTTTAAGAGACAAGGTCTTATGCTGTTGCCCAGGCTAGAGTGAAGTGTTGTGATCATAGCTCACTTCAGCCTTGAACTCCTGGGCTCAAGCCATCCTCCTGCTTCGACCTCCCAAGTACCTAGGTCTATAGATGTATGCCATCATGCCTGAGAAATTCTCATTTTTAGATAATCCTTTTTTTTGTTGTTGTTGCAGTTTGGCTGGGGCTGGGTTCGAACCCACCACCCTTGGTATATGGCGCCAGCACCCTACTCACTGAGCCACAGGCACAGCCCCAGAAATTTTCATTTTTTTTTTTTTTTATAGCGGTCTTGCTTTGTTGCCCAGGCTGGTCTCAAACTCCTGGTATCAAACTCCTGGCATCAAGTGGATCCTCCCGCCTTGGCTTCCCAAACTGCTAGTATCATAGGCACGAGCCACTGTGCCCTGCTTATTTCCTCTTGTTTTTAGGCTAGTCATATTTGTATAGCTTCAAACCTACTCTAGACATAGGTAAGTGCTAAAAAGATTCTGCTCCTCACCAGAATAAGCAGAGTTTAAAAAAGGACAAGCCCCTCTTAAAAACTTAGTGTAAGTCACTAAGCAAATAGCTTGTTCAGGAGGAAAGGGAGACTGTTATTGCTACAAATTCATAAAAGAAACTCCTTAAGATCCATTTTCAATGGTTCTTAGAATCTAGTTAGCAGAAGGATCACCTGAAATGTTTAATAAAAATATATTCTAGGGCCTATTCTAGAGATACTAAAATTGTGCTTCAATTGGTCTGAGGTTAGGCCCGAGAATTTCCATCACCTTAGGGGAAACAGTACCCTGCATCAGCTGTTGGACAAATACTGCCCTTCAATACAGACTTCTCAAAGCAACAGATAATTATGGGTACAAGTTAGTCATTCCCCATAAGCCTGTTATAGTTGCTCTCAGTCAATTCCTATCTCGGGGTAACCTGAAACCTTGGTGTCAGTCCTTGTCAAGAGTAAGAGTGAAGAAAGTGGCTGAGTTAGCAGAGGTTAGCAAGAATGAGGTGGTTTGAAGGGAGGAACAGAGAAAATGCTCATGGCCTAGCAAGATTAGGGTACCTCCCCAAATTCTGAGAATGGTACCCTGGAGGAAAGGACCCCACAACATCTGTCGGAGAGGCTTATTAGAAATGGACCATCGTTTGACCCCCTGTAACAAGTTCAGGAAAGAGCGAGGACATAGTAAAGGAATCAGAAGCTACTAAGGTTTTCACCTCAGAAACCAAATGCCTACCTTTCTCTGAGGAATTCAGAACAAGTTGGAGTAGCTGGTAATAGTTATTTTTATAAAAGTTATTATTCAAATGCTTCAAATACCCACCAGTCTGTGTGGGCCTTGGAGGGACAGGGGGAGAGATAAGTTTCCCACTATCCGACATGTTCTTGGCTTCCTTCCCACTGTCCAGGCTCCAGCTGCTAGGAGTGGGATTCACAGCTGGAAGGGAATAACACAGCTAAACACACACAGTCCAGCTTTGCCCTTCAAATGCTTGAGATCTTAGAAGAAAGTCAGAATTATCCAGAATGAAAAAAATCAGCTGGATTTAAAAAAAAAAAAACCAAAACAAGAAACTTATTGAATACTAAACCTTTGTTGAACTGGCTATCTTCCAGTTATAGTTGACATTTAATTGGGTGAAACCATATATCTTTATTACTCTCAAGTTGTCAAACAGAACTGCAAATCTCTATAATGAAGTATGAAAACTTGTTAAGAATTACAAGTGTGTTTAGATTCTTCTGGATAACAGATGAGAGACATGGTTATAAGACTATTTTAAGACTTGGTTTTTATTGGAAATTTCTAGACAAGTGGCACCCAAAAAGGGAGAAGGCAATGATATAGTAATATTTCAATTATTTGGCAGAATTCTTGGGAAAGAACAGTCATGCCATATTGTCTCATTGACCAAGTCTTTAAGGAAAGAACTCTTTGTTTCTGAAATCAATGGATTATACTGAAGCATGTCCTAAAAAAAATAAGTTGGAATACCAGCAGTATCATTCTTATTTTTAATCATCTGCTATATGCTTCAGTAAGATGCAGAAATAAGGAGTAACCCTGTTAGGAACAAAGGTAGGACACAGAGTTTACAAATGGTTGCTGTGCTATTAGGTCTGCAAGTCTTAAAGTTTAGTGGCTTGCTCTCTGTGCTGACACTGCCATCTGCTGGACACGTCAAGGATTCCAACAATTTACCACTCTATCACTTTTGTTTAATTTTAATGGGATAGATTCACCACTCTTAAAATTTGGGATGAGAAAAACACGGCAATCCTAAAGTCTGATAAAGGTCAACATTTGACGTGTAACATAATAGCTAAGTGCATATTTTAAAATAATTTTGGATAAGGCCTCACAAATTTCCATCTTCCAAGGAGGGTTTTAATGTTAATGTATCAGTATATCCAAAGGATAAAACAGTCTAGTTTGTAATGAGGACAATTAATGTACACTTTCCTAGGACATTTCATTAGTGACTCTTGATTTGTTGGCCTGGGGAATTGCTCCTATTTTTGAGGCTTAACCCTGAGAGCAGAATGGGTGACTTTGCTGCAAGCCCCCACCCCTGTAGTGGAGGAAGTCACATTAAATCTGCTCTTCACCATTTGCCGTGTTGCACAGACTGATACTAATTGGCTATTTACTGCCGTGCATGGGTCTGGTTCTCTTTTTGTGTGTGACCTTGAGGCAGGGCACACTCCATTATGCACTGGATTGCAATTCTTAAATGGTATTTAGTTGTGTAAGAGCTGTATCTGAGTCACCACATACAACAGATGAGCTGGCCGAATGAGCTTTGTGAGGGACACAAAGGATGGGACCATAGAATCAATCTGGGAAGATGCTATTTTCATCAGGCTGAACAAGAAGCCTAATTGGCAACTTTGCTGCAGGAAGAGCAGACATTGCCTCTCTGACTCACTGAATGACAACAAAAAGCCATTAAAGGAGGAGTTCCTCACTTGCTCAGATTCTGCTGTTGAATCTTACAAGAAAACAATTTTTGAAGGATGGATCATAAATAATCCCCTGGTTCTGATCATTACTAATCTGGAACACTGCCTTCCACACAGACACATGGAAGACTGGAGAAAATGAGGACGCAACAAACCCTCACACATGCCAGGACTGACAGAGGGGCTGGCTTTACACCCACCTTTCTCAGGTGCGGAGAGATTCGGGTCACTGCGTGGCAAGGCCCCATCTCCAATGTGATTAAACAGCATCCTCTGGAAAGGCACAGGAGTCAATTTTATGACGCAACATACTGACATATTAAGCCTTATAGAATGAGATGATTATCTCTTTAGTGAAACTTTTTTTATATGATATGATGAGCCTAGGAATAAAAAATTCAATTCTACTAAAGGAAAAAGGGGGAGAAGAGCCTTAGATTTTAAGAAAGAAAATGCAGTATTTGAAAAGTTTGTATTAGATTTTAATCACTGGTAAATAAATATTCATAAAAAAATACAGGATAAAAAATAAATACTAAATAGCAGGTGAGCTATTGTATCAAGTAAGAATTAAGGGAAGAGAAGGAGAGAGGTCGAAACACCCTAAGTGAAAGGATTTTAACCCCTGCACATTTAAATCCTATATTATGAAATGTTCCCAACTCAGTGAAATGATGTTTGTGATTAATTATACTGATCTAATCACTATACATTTTATGTGTCAAAATGTCACTATATGCCCTGCAAATATGTATGATTATTATGTGTTGATTTTAAAAAATTTTTAAAATCCTGTATTAGGTAAAAACCATATGAAATGGTCAGTATTCTATAATTTTGAATCTACAATAATGCCAGTTTTACATGGTCCTACCAATGTATTGAAAGAAAAAGTACCAAGTTCTTAAAAATAGATGTGCTCGGCTTGGCGCCTGTGGCTCAAGCGGCTAAGGCGCCAGCCACATACACCTAAGGTGGCGGGTTCGAATCCCCAGCCCGGGCCCGCCAAACAACAATGATGGCTGCAACCAAAAAATGGCCAGGCGTTGTGGCGGGCGCCTGTAGTCCCAGCTACTTGGGAGGCTGAGGCAGGAGACTCGCTTGAGCCCAGAAGTTGGAGGTTGCTGTGAGCATGATGCCATGGCACTCTACCCAGGGGGATAGCTTGAGGCTCCGTCTCAAAAAAAAAAAAAATAGATGTGCTCTATAGCAGTGTGTATTATTGAAATTTTGGCAACACACACACTGTTTCTGATTTTACTAAAAGCAGAAAACTCAGGAGGCTAATCAGTTCACCCTGATGACAGCATGTTCTCCTAGAACACACGGAACAAACTGGGAAATTCCCTCATAACATCAATGACAAAGGGAAATAATAAAACTGGTAAGCTGGTCCAGCCAAAAGAACCCTGAGTTTCTACGAGACATCAGTGTTGTGCAGAGCAGGTATCCCGGGAGTCTTGGAAAGATCACACAATCAGGAAAGTAAATCATTCAAGCCAAATCCCACTCACTCTCATTCACTACAAGGTGCAGCTACAGACTTCTGCCAGGATGGTGAAGAAAACTAGAGAAATCAGTTGAAGTAGAAATAACCACTTTTCTCTACTTCTAAATTATTCCCAAGTAATCTGTCATACTCAGGGCTGCATACCAATCTTCACCTTTGAAACCATCCTTCAAAGCCCTTGAAATAGCCAAGGGCCAATGCCAAGGCCACTTTCACTTATACTGAGAGGCATTACTTCAAGTTCGGGTGGAGGGCGAGGGCCATGTTTCTTTACTCTGTGAGGAGGTGACAGGGAAAGCCTCGGGACTCAGCTACTCTTCCTTCAATGAATTCCAGAAGAATGGCAAAGGCAAACAGGAATGGGCCATGCACGAGTGGGTACCTCAGAAAGGAATCGAACGCAGCTCTCTTCAGAAAGAGCACAAGCAGCAGTGTGCTTCTCCCCAAGGGTCTTCTGCTAATGTAAGAAGTTCCCCAGATTTCTGCTACATACCCATGTGCACGTGCGTTCACACACATACACCCCTACGGACACTCCTCCAGCCAACTATCCCTTCTCATGTTTAAGCAGCAGCAACAAAATATGGAGTCCCTATCAGCATCTGGCTCACACAGAAATCCTAACAATGGGCAGAGAACAGAGGCACCCTCTTCACCTGGCTGGTCTTGCCCGACATTGCCTAGCTGGCCGCTCTGGGCAGCTATAGTGATTCTGCAGAGATAGTAAGCCAGTGCACCCGTGCAGACTGTTCCTTGTCGTCTACTTTCTCCAACCCACAATAAGTACCTGGGAAGGCTCCACAGGGGTTGGATAGATGGCACTGCATGGTCTCTCTCTTGGGGACAGGCAAGCATTTTCTCTGGAATGTTTGTGTTTGTCAGACAACAAAGGAGAGGCTGGGAAGAGAAGGAGAGAAAGACCCATCAGTGTGATGGAAGCACTGACCCTGTCTGGGGGAGAGAGCCTGAGTGTGTGGCAGCAGGAAACTAAAGCCACAGTCTCCCCTATGCTCTGGCACTGACCTCTGGCACTCGATGGAGCAGAACTTGTCACATTAGGTGAAGCAGAGTGAGTAGAACTCAAGCTTGAGGTAGATGGGCTTGGCTGGAAATACACAGACAGCTGTTATCATACCATGGTCAAAGGCTTCACACAACAATGACATATTCAAAAGAAAATCAACTTTTTAAAATCACATTAGCAAAAAAAAAAAACAAGAAAGAAAGAAAGAAAAAGAACGAAAGGTCATTTAGAAACAGAAAAGCCTTACTAAGACAGAGAGGCCTGTTTGAATTGATCAAGAATCTGAGATTTTGATTACTGCCAGAGGAAGGCATTCCCATTAGTTAAAGCTGCACACTGTGACCTCACACCAGTCAGCAGTGCATTTTCCCTGCATAAAGGATAAGCGGAATGATTTCCAGCCTAGGGCGCATAAATAGGTGAATGCTTCGAAACAGCATAAAATGTGCTCTCTCATTATCTCCAAAAATGTGTTCAAGGCATGAATTTGGAAATAAGTGTTATGCCGCCTTTCTAAAGATAGTGTTGAAGAAAATTTCAGCTTAGTCATACTAAGCTATCATAAAAGCTGTATTAGCAGTGTCTAAAGAAAATGTTTTGTTGCAAGAGTTATACTGACTCTCAGACCCTCTCAGATCCCTACAAACTGTATTTTTTTTCTTATGTTAAAAAACCTTTTCATTACAGAAATTTCCCCAACACATACAGAAGTGGAGAGAATGTTATAACAGATAGTCCAACTATGACTTCTTTTAAAATAAAGGCCTCATATGAATCTGAATTTTAAAAAATGACAAATAGACTCAAAGTGGATAGGAGATCAAAATAAAAAATAAAAAATGTACAATCTGTGAAAAAAGAATGCCCCTTAGAAGTTCTAAGAGGCAGCTGGTGTATGCTGACATGCTTTCCAGAGTCCTGGACTGACGAGGCCACCAGAGGCAGGTCTCAGAGCTGACCCCGCGCAGCTCAGGCTGCGCGTTCCCATTGCTTGCTCATGTCTTCTTAGCACGGTGGGGCAGTTTTGAGAGAAATGTCTTTGTAGACTCCAGAGATCACTAAAGCAGTCAGAGTGTTTAAAGGTCTGTCCTGGAGTCAAGTTCTTGCTCATTGGTCTGTCCATTAGCACAGCAGAATGAACAGAAACTCTCACGAGTGAGACAGAAAAGGAATAAACACAACCAGACAAAAAGCTCATTAAGTTTTACCTGCATGTTAAAGACTTCATCAGAGCTTTCTGATTGCCCTGTAATATTGCTTACTTCAGCAGAAGCTTGTGAGGACAGTGAGGAGGAAGAGTAGCGGTTGACAGCTGGGTAACTTAATGGGCTGTTTGGGAAGGAGAGGGTGGGGAGGGAAGAAAAAAAAAGGCCGTTAGCTCCGTCTGCAAATTGCACGTTATCATATGGTGGGGTGGTATAAAACTGAAGGGGAAGAAAGTACACCCCATTTCCTTGTCTCCTGTTTGCCTCAATATAACCAAATGTTTCCGTTTATTTATTTCTCAGGCTGGTGCTGTTTACCAGTGGCAGATGTCTGCAGCTGCCTCACGGGTAAATTATTTCATTAAGAAATAGAGTATTTGACAAATTGTGCCATAAAGAATGAGAGGATCATTCCAGATCATCTTGAGGGAATGCCAAATCGTAGGATAATTTGGAATATGACTTACCTGCGTCTAGGAATTACCCTGGTACCATCTGGGCTCATGGAAGCAGGTGCTGAGTTTCTGCACACACGAGGGCTGCCATTAGGAAAATGGACTGGACTGGCTTGTATACAAGCAGAGAACTCCTGAGACACAGTAAAGGAAATGTTTCAGTACAGCAATGACACGGGCAAAACAGGACAGAGTTTAAAATACTAGATACACATCCTAACTGGCATGAAATCTTTTTATTGCTAAGCTCTCCCCTGCTTACATTTTTTGTTCACATAAAAGATGAGCACAGCAGAAAGCAGAAAATGCGATTTTAATACTTGACGGTTCCCGGTTAAAATGGTGCAGTTTGGCAGGAAAACCAAAAGGTGTCACTGTCGGATGCCTCCTCGTCCCTCTCTGAAGCACCAAATGGCAGTGATCAGACTGCCCCTCCATGGACACTTGGTGCACGTACCTGTATCCCTAAGCTCGATTTCATTACAAAGAACTGGTCGACCAGCTTTTTGTGAAGGGGTCTCATATCTTGAGGTACAAACTTCTCATGCACAGCCAAACCAAATTCCAGAATTTGTGCCTTGATAACAACATAAGGAAAAGATCCACATCAATGACGACATTCTCACCAAGTGCCTGCTACGGAGCAAGCACTGTACTACGCACTTTGTGCTCATTATTGCTAATCCTCCGGATCTGACCTGACCTGATAAGATCAGTTATCACTTCACAGGGGATGGAACTGTTTGGGGTCCGGGGACCCCCCTTTAGCATCTCTTTTCAGGATGACACCCTCCCTCCCACATGACCCTCTTCGCTTCACCAGGCTCTTCTGTGCTCAACCCTCCCTCCCACAGATTTTCAAAATCTGTCAGGGAGGAAGGGAAAAACGAACAGGAATTCTATAGCCGTTGCTATGCTTCTTGTTTCTGTGTAAAAATATTATTTTTGTTCATGTATTATCCTGCTACTAGGGAACAGGCCCAACCATAGCAAAAAGTTCTCCTGCTGTGAGGACCCACAAAGAGACGAACATAAAACATTCCACCGTCCTTTGTTCAACCATCAATAGTGTACAATTCCTTTGATTTGAGTAGCATCTGCCTTTCACATTTTAAAAATGCCCCCATGCTAAAGTGGTCAAAAGAATAAATTCTATAGGCTGAGAGGAAAACAAACCCCATGTCACCACAAGATCTTTTCTTTGCAGCTTGTGAAGATTCTAGGTTGAAAGCTCAGGTCAAATGGGACTGCCCCTGGTGGGCTGCAGCCTCCAGCACCTTCTCTAAGGGATAGGGCTGAGGCAACTCCCACTCTGGATGTCTACCTACTGCCAGAACGTCTGCACAGAGAAGAATACCCCAAAGTACATATCAAGGACACCTTTGAAAGTAGAGCGTATGGCTGAGCTATTAAGGGAGAGGCCTGCCTCTGTGATGGGGAAGGGATATAGGACTTGAGCCTAAATGTAGGGGCCCTCAGTCTTCTCCATTTTAAGCACTGTTTAAAGTGTTAGGTGACCTCCCTTTCATTCAGAGGATGTTGCCAGTTGGGTTCTCTTATCATAATATGTGAGTAACAATATCATTCATTCATGCACTCACATTTTGAATAGGCCAGAACTTAACCTGAGCACAAAATTTTAAATGAAAAGCGAGTACTAAGCCTGCAGGAAGTCTTTAAGGAGAAAACATTCAAAGAATGCTAACAAAATGACATGAAGTTGTTTGCCATACAGGTCAGTCATCCCTAATCCAAAATTTCAAAATCCAAAATGCTCTAAAATCCAAAACCTTTTGAGCACTGACATGATGCCACAAGTGGAAAATTCCACACCTGACCCCCTGAGAAGGGCTGTAGTCAAAATACAGTCAAAACTTTATGCACAAAATTATTAAAAATGTTGCATGAAATTACCTTGACACTATGTGTATAAAATGTACATGAAATATAAATGAATTGCTATTTAATTTGCATCCCATCATCAAGATATCTCATTACATAAATGTAAATATTCCAAAAATCCAAAAAAATCTGAAAGCTAAAATACTTCTGGCCCCAAAAGTTTTGGATAAGGGATACTCAATCTGCAATAGGCTGCCATAGTCTGATCATTGTAAAGTTAACTTCTGCAACCAAATGGGAAGAAAAAGCAGGTATTAGCAAGTCGGGATATATTACAAGAATCCATCACCCTTGATCACCAGCTTCAGTAAGTGTACAGATGTAGAAAACCATGTGGGTCTCTGGTAAGTGAGCACATATGCAGGCATGAAAAAGAGAAGGTGATTGGCTTCTGCCTCCCTTACCTGCTCAAGCATCAGCTCTCTTAATCGTGCAATTTTCTCACCATCTTCAGGGTGAGTTAAGATATATTCTTTGATAAAGAATGCCTAGTAAGAGAAAGGATGGTCAGTCTCCTTCAGGGGAGCTACAAGGCAAGTGAAAGACATACTTATTGTTTTTAAAGACCTGGCATCTTTAGAGAAATGACACTACTCTAAACCATGTTCAGGGACAGATGGAGTGATTCCTAGCGTGGGTGGTGGGTCAGAATGGGAACAGAAGGAAAGGACTGTTGAAGGAAGTGTACAGTAAGTACCCTTGGTAAAATAAACAAAGAACAAATCCAAATCCATATGGCATTCTGCCCTAAAATAAATTGCCTTAAAATTCAGTGTGACTGAGATGGTGGCTTCACCTTCCAGGATATTATGTCTTTCTGTTTAAAACAAAGAGGTCAGATGGAAAGTCCATTTAAAGTATCTTCTATACAAGATTAGACTTTTCCATGTCCATGAATCTGGGAAATTATTTACAATGATCGTTTATTAAACAATCTCAACCTCCTAATTACTTTTACTCATGCAAACACAGACACACACAAATACACACACATTTTCTCAAAATATCACATGTTGGAAAAATGGAGTAAGTGGGCATTGCAAATAATCGTATGTTTGCTCTATTTAACAAAGTACTTCGTGTCAACTGTAGCCCTATTTTTCATGCTGATATGGGTACACATTTTAAGGAAAGATTCAGAAACTCCATGACATCACAAAATAGCAATACCTGATCCTCACCTCTTGGTACCTGGAAACTCCACCGTTAACTGCGGCATCTATAACTCCATTCAGGCACATGGTCAGGGGATTGATATTCTGCATCTGTCTCGTCTGACACTGAGTAATCAGAGTCTTCAGCTGCTGATTCTTATTTTCTAATACTTCAATTGCATTTTCCAGAGGGCTCATTTCTATCTGAGAAGAAAATGAGCACAGACATATAATGAATTTTGTGACATTTAAGAAGAAAGACAAAGTAGATCGTGTACATTCTGGGAGTACATTTGTGCTCCCCACTGGCTCTGTCAGCATCTCTACCAGGGACCAGCCAGTAGAATGAAGAGAATGAATTTGGGAGTCAACATAGCTGTTCATTAGTAAGGTGAGAAAGGGAAGGTGAAATACTCATTGGTTGGAAAGTGGTTTGGATAATTGGCAATCAATAATTGGTAATCATCAATTCTATAAAAGTATCACAACGTTCAATTCAATCCTCAAAATAATCTCCAAGCATCTCATGTCTTTTTGAAACTAGTTTTTCTTTTCTTTTGAAGGGGTAACTATTCAGAAACTCTGAATATCATTATAACCTTTCTAGATGCTTATTTGAGACAAAGCACCACGGGAGATAAGAGATGCATTTACGGATCCTCCGATGTCAAGAAGATTTCAGGCCAGTTGGGAAGATGAGCCATATGGCCATATGAACCCCATATGTGTATATAACAGCACCATAAGGTGACACAGGATGGCATACAGTTGGGAATTATAGAAAATGAGATAATCATATATAGTACAGGATCTATTGGTTGAAGGAGAGCCAACTAGAGTCATAATGACTTTAAAATTCTGACTCGTATGGGGAACCTAATTGTGAAAATGATAAAAGTTCTCTTCAAATGTACGGCATTGGCACTGTCGTTGTCATTGACATTCTCTTTGAAGAGAAGGTCTGCCAAGCTCTCAGTAATAAAGTAATTCAGGCCTACATTAAGCACATTTAAATATTGGTTCTTTCAGATAAGGAAACAAATTAGAGGTTTTTTTTTTTTTTGAGACAGAGCCTCAAGCTGTCCCCCTGGGTAGAGTGCCATGGTATCACAGCTCACAACAACCTCCAGCTCCTGGGTTCAAGAGAGTCTCCTGCCTCAGCCTCCCGAGTAGCTGGGACCACAGGCGCCTGCCACAATGTCCAGCTATTTTTGGTTGCAGCTGTCATTGTTGTTTGGTAGGCCCAGGCTGGATTCGAACCCGCCACCTTGGGTGTACGTGGCTCGTGCCTTAGCCACTTAAGCCACAGGCGCTGAGCTACAAATTAGAGTTTTTAAAGGTCACTTAGATCATCTCATATCAATATTGGAAAATCTTGTGAAATTTAATGATATCAAAATTAAGAATGAATATTCATCAAAGACATTACAAAGAGAAGAGAAGCTAGAACATATGAGAAGATTGTTGTAACATGGATAAGCCATGAAAGAGCTCATGTTCAGGATATAACAGATTATTAAAAATCAGTAAGAAAGGGGCAGGTAATCCAATAAAAATGGGCAAAAGATTTAAACAACCACTTTACAAAGGAAGAAATTCAAATAGCCAGTAAACACATTAAAAGGCATTCAGCCCCCTTTGCGATCAAAGATGTGAAAAATAATACCACTAGACACTCATTGGAATGGCAAAAGTAAGTATAATAATAGCAAATGAGAGTAAGAATATGAACAATAAAATCTCAATTACTACTGTTGAAAGTTCAAATTGGTTCACTGACTTTGGAAAATAGTTGAAGGTGTGTCTATGTGTGTATGTTTAGCTACACATGCACCTCTATTTGTATATCCATATAGCTTTTGATCCAGAAATTCTACTCCTAGGCATATATCTGAAAAAGAGTGGAGCAGGTGATGGGCACACACTGTATATCAGGAAATGTACAAAGATGTTTATAATTATCTTCAAAATCCATGCAGCCATTGACAAGAGAATACGTAAACATATTGTGGCATGTTCATGAAATGGGATAGTATATGGCAGTGAAAACAACCTAAGTCATGTGCGATAATATGGGAAAATATTACAAATGCTAATACTGAGGCTAGTTGCCATGGCTCACTCTGATAATCCTAGCACTTTGGGAGGCCAAGGCTGGAGGATCACTTGGAGCCAGGAGTTCAATACCATTCTGAGCAAGAGTGAGACTCCCATCTCTACAAAAAATACAAAAATTAGCTGAGTGTGATGGCACATGCCTGTAATTGCAGCTACTTGGGAGCCTGAGGCAGGAGGACCATGTGAACCCAGGAATTTGAGGATGCAGAGAGCTATGATGAAGCCACTGCACTCTAGCCTGGGCAAAAGAAAAAGACTCCACCTTTTATAATACTAATACTAATAGTAATAATTGAGTGAAAAAATATATCTCAGTAGAATACATACAATATGATGCCATTATATCAAGTTCAAAACTCGGCAAAAATTGAGGCAAATAGGTGATAACCTAGGCAAGGGAATGAAAATTATAAAAGTCAGGACAGTGGTTACCTTTACAGTAAAAGAGAGGGGGTACATGGGAGATCTGAAGATGTTGGCAATGTTCTGCTTCATCACCTGAGTATTTACTTACTTTCTTTTTTTTTTGCAGTTTTTGGCTGGGGCTGGGTTTGAACCTGCCACCTCTGGTATACGGGGCTGGCGCCCCACTCCTTGAGCCACAGGCGCCGCCCCTGAGTATTTACTTTCTAATTACTTGTGTCATTAAACCTTTATTTTATGTACATTAAAGCAAAACCATAAAGGAAAATCTGAAGCCTTTGATTAATGAAATTTTCAAAGTAAATCAAACATCTCAGAAACAGAACATAGAATAGTGGTTGCCAGGATGTGGTGAAACGGGGAAGCAGGGCATTTCTATTTAATAATACAGAATTTCAGTTTTAGAAGATGAAAAATTTCTAGGTATCTGTTGCACAATGATGTACATAAAGTTAATACTACTGTATGCTTAAAAGTGGTTACAGTAGTAGGTGCTATGTGTTTTTGATCATGATAAAATAAAAGAGAAATCTATCTTCATCTTTATAAATTCCAAAGGTATTAATAGATTTGTTCTCTAAAATGTATGTAAAACAAAATATAAACAACTTGGAAAAATATTTCTAACATGCAAAAGAGAAACAACTTGGAAAAATATTTCTAACATGTAGTTTGGGACAAAGTATGAATATTTCTCAAATGTTTCAGAAAAGGAATAGACAAAGGGTAAGGAGGATGCATTCACGAAATAGGAAGCGTAAGTAAGTATACCAAAACATATCATCTTCACCTGCATTCAATAAATGATAAAACAAAACATGCAACCCTAGGGTAATTGTGTTTGGTCTATTATTTGGAAAGATTAAAATAATATACAACATGCAACAGTGGAAATGATCCTGAGAAAATGGGTATTCCTAAGAATAGCTGCCCCACAGAAACAATGTGTGAGTTGATATACACCATCACTGATCCATGAAGCAAAGGTTAAATTCGGGATATCTTTCTATAGGTTAATTCACTTCCAGAGAAATATTTCTTAGATATTATGTTGAAAGAATTATGTAGAGATATGTGTATAAAGAATGCTCATCAAGGAATTACTTTCCTTTCGCCCCCTAGAACGTGACCTTTAAACATGGTGTACTACTAAAAAGAATCAGGAGTCACCGGGGAAATGGTTCTTTCAGGTTTGGGGCAGGAGGTGTAGAAGTCAGCCTGGACCAGAAAGCAAGGAAATATTTAGGAGGCAGACATGACGGGATCTGGCCCATGATTCCCTTTACTGACCAGTGACCAGGACTTATCTCCGTGTCATTTGAACCTTCAAGTAAAAAGACTAATTGCTGGGAGGAAGAAATGTTATTTATTGAATGTCTTAGCAGGAATTTCCAAAGGATTTCTCAAAGTAAGTAAACCCAGAATCCATGAGGCATGATTAGAGAACATCCCTGAGAAGCCTTTCAGTGAACTCGCTGGAGTATAAAATGGAATGTTTCATAATTGACACTTTATAATTTAAATGCTCCCCCTATATGAGGAATGCTGTGAACCTCACTTAGAGACTCTATCTATTGTCCCAAACTATTATTGATGTGGGGGGAGAGACTGGCAGACGAAGTGTAATGTCTCAGAAGTCTCCTACTTCAACTGAGCATCCTGACTGTCTTGAAATTACCAAACTTGATGCTGGGGAATATGGCTGAGCCGTGTTTATGATTTGACAATCTGATCCTGTGTGTGAGCTCAGTGACAAAGACTACTTGGATACTCTCAGAAAGCTTCAGGGTCCAACCTGAAGAGGTTCCCATCAGGCAAAGATGGAACAATTTGAAAATTAATAAGCACAAGTACCATGAATTAAAACAAAACAAATATGCTTAAATCCATGAATGACTAATATACTAAAAACAAAACCAACCAAACAAAACCTCTCTGGCCTCTTTTGTAGGGTTCTAGGGAACCAAATTATTATTTTGAAAACTCGTAAATAAAGAGAAGGAATAGAGCATTATGTTTCCTTTCCTATACCTCAGGATAATCAAATAGTAAGGCAGCATCCTTTTTATAGAAGTATTCCAATAAATAAATAATGATGGGATGATAAAATACCACCATTTTGTAACCCCTAAAAGATTAGTGAATCTGGGCAATGACTGCCAATAGCTCCCAGCATCACACACAGAAAGGGGCAACCAGAAGCACATAACCCCACCTATGAAATAGTCTTACACAACCCCCAAACATCTCATCCAGTCTCTAGAACTAACCAATTGCCCATTTACAAGAAATGCATTTGAGAGAGAAACACATTAAATGACCCCAGTAGGATGTAGCTCTGCAGCATCCAGACTTAAGGAAACGCGTCAGGATAAACAAATTAGCTTCTTCAACAACAACAAAATTCAAGGGAAAAAAAAAATGATTCAGAGGGAAACCTACAGACTGAAAAAGACCTAGGAGACATTCAAATCAATTGTAAAGTATGGCCCTTATTTCGATTTGGATTCAAATGACAAAGAGTGAAATAAATAAAGACTCGGTGAAGTATGAGTAAACACTGGATATTTTAGGATTGAGAAATTACTGTTCATTTTTAATGTGATAATATTACAGCTATTTTTCAATAAATATATGTACTAAAATATTCATGGATGAAATGATATGATGCCTGAGATTTACTTCAAAATAATGCAGTGAGCTAGAACATATTCTTCTTAGCAAAGTATCTCAAGAATGGAAGAAAAAAGTATCCAATGTACTCAGCCCTACCATGAAACCAATTTGTAGCTTTCATGTAAAAGCTATAACCCAACTATAGCCCAAGAAGAAAGGGAAAGAGGAGAGGGAAGGGAGGGGAAGGGAGAAATTGGGTGGAGGGAGGGTAATTGGTGGGACCACACCTACGGTGCATTTTACAAGATTACATGTGAAATTTACTAAGTGTAGAATATAAATGTCTTAA